>NC_081349.1:2954009-3028260 GCF_029784015.1 Lycium ferocissimum | reverse complement strand
CAACAACATCAATAGCATTAACAAATTGTCATGAGACGCACTATAATATAAGTAGTCCTTCCTTTCACATACGATGACACTTTTCATTCCAACTTCACAATATCAAATTAATATCATTATTCTCACATTCATTTACCAACTCAAGGTTATTCAAACACAATTGACACACTTCTAATGATTTCACAAAATATACAAAATTTCCATCAAACCATAATTCATTTCAAAACCTCTAATCTTCAACATACATATTCCTAACATATTTTCATTTTCCAATTCCATCATCGATAATCATAATTCACATCTAAAATCTTACTTCCATAATTATATAAACTATATAAAAATCACATGAATTTCTCATCACAACATACAACCAACTTCAACACCAACTTGGTTCATCAAACCTTTCTTTTCATCACAAACATCAAAACAACACAACTAACAACTAAATGAAAATTAATTCATTTCCAATTCACCTTCTTGCACCACACTGCCATATTCCACATTTCCAACTTTCCTCAATTTCATTCAACTTTCATTTCTAATATGAATTCCATCATAACCACAACTAAAACACAATACAAAATTCAACTCATCATAGCCATGCAACATATACACACCCACGGCTACAACACAAACACACACCACACGACTTGCACACTACAAATCACAATTCCACAATTCTCACCCAATTCTAATCATCATAACACATATACTTATTCCATAACATAAAATATAGAATTCATACCTTTTCTTCAAATTCCAACTTTCCGCAAACGTGGTTCTTTCGCCAAACTAATTATACCACGTTGAAGAGCGTCTTGAGCTTGCTACTAATTCAAGAAGAACAAGATTTTTGAATCAAGATTGAAGCTCCAAGAATTTTTTTTCCTTCCTTTCTTTCTTTCTTTTTTCTCTTTTGGCCGAAGGCCTTTCTCTTCTCTTCTTTGATTTTTCTTTTAATTTCTTGAAGCTTCTTGGATAATATATAATGATCCCTCTTTATTAATTAGTCACATGGAATAATTTCCATGGACTTGGGCCATGGCCTCATGGCCGGCCACCTTCTCCTTTGGGCCTCCTTTTTCTTATTTTTTTTTTTAGCCCAATTAATCACAAATCTTGTTTTTGTAATTTAAAACTAATTTCCGAAATTTCAATTTTGCCCTTGGCCGTCTCCGATGTTCTCGTATCAATATTTTCCATAAGTAACAACATACACACCACATAAAGTCAAAACATGGCCTTATTCTTACAAATCACAATTGTGTCCAAATTTCCCGAATGTGCAAAAACACGGGATATAACATGGCATCCTCGTTGTCATCATAAAATCATAGTCGTTGTTTTGGTCATAAAAACTTTCAAGAATCGTAAAACTCGGATTTTGGAGAAAAGTGGGTATTTTGGAAAGCATTCATAAACCTTTTGGAAGGAAAAATCATGCTTTGAGATCATAACTTCTAACTTTTGAAAATAAGGACGTTATGGGAGCATTTATAAAATCGCAATGTATTATTCATGCCATGCAGAAAGGGACGAGCCTTAACATACTCCGCGACCAACTAGCTACGCTTAATTGTCCAAGCTCGCTACCGCTATTCTACATTCAAGAAAATTGATGCAACCATTAGATTCATTACTAAGCACACTTGTCTTGGTTTTCAAATAAATTCACTTATGATCTCGAAATTTGGCAAAGATCTCCCCGTAAATACACCATCCCCGAGAGTCTAACTCGCCCAAATCATCAACAACAAACCCGAGAATGGAACCTGCCAAACCAAGAATAATGCTAGCAATTATTCTAGCAACACTTCAATATTCAATTCGATTCAATTCAATTCCGCAAAATATTCCAAAGAACCCAATTAATACGTACTCCACCCGAAAATCTCACAACACCACCAAAGTCAACAACGATTACTTCCTTCCAAATTTATGAGTTATATCAACAATCCATACATTGGTAAATTTATTCTTACAAATATAAGAACCACACTAACATCATACTAAGTTCTTTGATGATGCACAAACACTCCAATTCATCTCAAGCTACTAAACCTCTATTCTACATCACATAATTCATAATCGACCACAACTAAAATATCCAATAATATCAATTTACATTAACAACATTTTCCATGCAATGTAAGAATTCAAGCCAATATCACATTAACTATTCTAATATTCCGATAACGACTACAACTTCATTTTAAGCCATCAAACCGTCATTTTTCATCATGGATTCCGCAACAAAACAACTAAAATATTAACTAGAATTAATTCACCATAACTTGTCAACCTTCCATCATTTTCGGCCACAACAACTACCAACAAGTTTTCATGAATTTTTCATCTATTTCTACATACTACAACATGCATAACCATTCACAACATATAAAAAAAGATGGAATCTTACCTTCCTCCACTTGTCTTCTCACTTGGCTAGAGTTTTCAACTTACATAACCAATGCTTTTCTTACTTCCACAACCACTCCATGTTGTAGAGGACCTCCAAATGAGCTAGAAGATTAGGAGGGAATAATTTTTTTCTCATCAATTTTCCATGGCTAGATTTTGCTAGCCATGGCCGAAACTCCCCTCCCTCTCTTTTCGTTTTCTTTCTTTCTTTCTCTCCTTGTTAAAATATGACCACCCCTTTCTTATATATATATACATATTGCATGCATGTGAGGGCACATGCCCCTCTCTAGATTTTTCTTTTCTTTTCCCCTTTCTTTATTTCTAGAATTTTCTTATTTTCCATGGCAAAGATGACTTATTTTTTTGTCATCTTTTTCATTTCATTTTCTAGAAATTTCTTGAAATAACAAAGAAGACTTAATTGTCTTCCTATGTACACTTTAGCCCTCATAAAAAAAAATGTGAGCATACACCTACATATGCTACATTTCGGCCAACATGGCCATTCCATGAATTTTTCTAGAACATCATAAATTCCCATTTTACCCTTAGCCTTTCCGCAAAATCACCATGATGCCATTTGCAAATTTCCTTTTTGCCGTTAACCTTTCCCGAATATTTCCATACTAATAATAGTCATAAATAATATTTATAACAACTCGTCCATTAAAATAATTTTTGAGAATGGTCTCGCCCTTAACTTTCCACGACGACCTCGAAATTTCCAAACGTACAATATATGGGCTATAACATCCTCCCCCCCATTAGAACTGTCACGACCCAGCCCCGTAGGCCGTGACTAGCGCCCGACCTGGGCACCCGTACGTACCAAAAGCCCAAAAATAATAACTCAAGTATCCGGGATAATTTGCGAGAGTTTCCTCGTTTTTCTTACTAACCAAAATTAACTCGCACAAAAAATACCAACAAGGCCATACGAGCCAACATATCCACACACGTATATATAGGCGAGCCGCAAGGCCGCCATGGCGGGGGAACTTCCCGTAACATATCGCATATACATATACTTGTACGTACATAGCTATAACCCACATACATGTCTACGGGCCTCTAACATACATAACGGAATCGAAAGACGGGGACGGGGCCCCGCCGTACCCAAATAAGTACATGTACGAGAATGTATGACAGCGAGTATATACCAAAAGTACAAGCTTCGGATCAAGGGAGCGACTCCAAACACAGACGGACAAATATCCTACGCACGGGTGGCGTATCACGCGCGCGTCCGTACACTCGCGGGCGTGTAGCGGCCCGGGGAACGGGGGGTCGGTACGGAAAATGTACCGAGTATGTAAAGCGGAAAAGTAACAAATATAACCATAATCCAAGACAGGAGTACAGAAACATAACAGACGGAGCTGTGGTCAAGATATGAAATACAAAAGGTAATACCTTGTCCGAGACCTCAAAAGACATAATGCGTATCAGATCATATAATGTCATGCAAACATGTATCGTGTCCCGCCCTCCGATAAGGGACTCGGTAAGTGAAGTCATGCATAACAAAATCATATATCATGTGTGCGGATGACGTGTCCCGGCCCTATTAAGGGACTCGGTAATGTGGAATCATATCTCGTCAAAATCATAGATCATGTATACATAACATGTCCCGCCCTCTCTTTATCGCGGTCTCGGTGAATAATAATCGGGTGCCGTCTGGCCACCATCCCCGTATCATCATATCATAATCATACAAATAACGTGTCCCGCCCGCAAGTACGAGGGACTCGGTGAATAATGCAAAGAAGTGCGCACGAGAACATGTCCCTGGCCGGCTCGGTGAAAAGACATATCATAACTTGCACGAACCGAGTAATGCGAGAACATATGCATATAAGTCCAGACTTAATAGACAAATCAACAATAAGTCATAATTCGTACCTTTCGGATGTCGTGACGGATTATGTCAAAACAGAATTTTTTTTTAGATTGTTCGTACGAAGCAAATGTATCATAGGGCTCACGGAATATTCAGAATGATCGTTTCTTAACAAATGGACAATCCAAATGACTTATCACTACAAAGAAATCGGATAACGATCATAGTGTGTATGTAGGCCCTTTTTGGGGATGGCACGATTACTTATATCGAATCATGTCTCTGGGACCATAACACATGTCAAAATATATCATAGATTCATCGTATTTATCATTTGACAACGGTACAATGATCACAAGATTCCTTTAAGTATTATATAGAAATAAACCAATTAAAACCATAGTAAGAGGTCTCGGAGTCGTGGGCCCACCTCGGTAAATCGAGGTGGTGAACTCAAATTATGGATCATAAACCTTGTGGAATCATTCATGAGAGTTTTGGGACAATCCGAGTCCATTTGTGAAGATTACATACATATAGGTCACCTTGATGACAATTTATGAAGAAACTATTTCAATCGTTACAAAGAAATGGGGTCGATTTCAACTTCGGGTTTCAAGAGACAGAGTCATATCTAAGGCTCGCGTCCGAACCTAATACGTTTAGAACATGCCAAAGAATGAAAGGGAAGACTTTACATACCTTCCTTGCCCTTTACGCTTGCTAGAACTCCAATCTCGTTTCGTCAAAAATCTGCAAATGGTCACCTATACCAGTTACTATTCATGAGAGTTAACATTTCAATCTTGGGTTTATACTTGCCTACCGAAGTTTCGGAAGCACCTCCCCTATAAATATGACACCCCGAGAATTTATCTCGGCTCAAATGTCAACAACAATAATCCCAACAACAACAACAACAATTCCAATAAGCGCTACAAAACACATATTACATAAATAGTCTTCCTTTCTACATTATACATCATCTTCCGTTCTCACTTCACATTTTCAATCCAATTTCGATGTTTTTATATTTCTTTACTAATTCAAGGCCATTCAAATACGATTCGGACACATTTCTCATTATTTCACAAATTATACAAAAATTCCACCGAAGCCATAATTCGTTCAACACTTCCAACTTCCAACATAAACTTCCATAACATATTTTTACCTTTCAATTCCATTAACAATAACCATAATTCACCTTTAAACCTTACTTCCATATTTATATAAAAATCATATAAAATTCGCATAATTTCCCCATAACAACATACAACCATTTTCGATGCCGACTCAATTCATTAAGTCTTTATTTACGTCACAAAGGTCACAACGACACAACTAACGAACTAAATAGAATGCAATCCATCTCCTTCACCCTACACAACATCACACGGCCATGCACCTTAATCACACACATACGATCACACTTCATCATCCACAACTTCAACCAAAGTCATTAAACTTCCATTTCCGATATAAAATACACAACAACTATAACTAGAATATAACATAAAAATCAATTAGTCTTGCCTACACAACACATGCATGCACACGGCCAAATCATGAAATTTTTCATATTTTTATAAATTCTATCCAATTCTCCATACTACAACACAAAAAAATCTTCCATAATATGTAAAGAACATGAAATCCTTACCTTCTCCTCCAACTTTCACTTGCCAAAAGAAGCACCTTCTTGCCTTGAAAATTATACCAACTTGGAGAGCACCTTGAACTTAGTATGAATTCAAGAAGAACAAGATTTATGGATCAAGTTGATGGACTTGGAAAAAAATTTTTCTCTTCTTTTCTTGCTATGGCCGACGGCCACTTCTCTCCTCTCTCTTCTTGATTTTTCTTCTTTTTTCATGAATAATCTAGAATGAACCATGGCCTCCTTATTTATTAGTTTGTCACATGATTTAATTAATCATGGACTTGGGCCCTTAATTGGTCATGGCCGGCCACCTTTTAATGTTGGGCCTAAATTTTCCATTTTTTTTAGCCCAATTCATTATAATTCTTGTTTTGTAATTCCCGAAATAAATTTTTGAGATTCCAATTTTGCCCTTAGGCCTTCTCCAACGTTTACGCATCAATGATCCCATGAGTAACAACACACCAATTGGAGTCAAAATATGACCTTATTCTTTCAAATCGTAACTATTTCGCATTTTCCGAATATGCTAAAACACGGGATATAACAAGAACATTCGTCCTCGAATGTTCAACTGACCTCATAGGGTGTCATAATACTTCTGGGGGGTCCCTTTTATGGTTGTCTTTCTCTTTATGCCGATTCCTTATCTCCTGCTTTATTTCCTTTTATTATCGAACTCCTCGGCCTTTACATGAGTCCTCATTCCGTATCAGGGGTTTCCTAGTCCACTGTACCAACTTGTTCCTACTTCCTTCATGTATTCATTTGATAGGCCGATATGCTTTAAACTCGGGTTCCGGGCTAACGAGTTTCCTTCATTGGACTTGAAGCCTATAATACGTTCTCCCCCCCTTTAAGGGGCTCCTTATATGCCGACAGTCCTTTTTATGAAGTCTTCGTCTATACCTTATTCCTCGTATTCCTTCCCAACTCTGTGCCTAACATATCGAAAACTTCTAATCCTAGGTTTTTCTTTTACTTTCTACCTATGTCATCATTTTGTCCCCATTTCCATACCCTTCTGTTCACTATTCGTCCTTTCCCTTGTTTGACTCACTTGCTCGAAATTTTCCTTAACTACACCTTCACGGTGCAGTTGTGCGTCCATGCTGTCTTGCCCTTAGCACAGAATCCTTAGAATTTTTACTCTCCCTATCCTTGCTCGTCAACCTTTAACTATATTAACATAACTACACATCTATTCTTTTATATATCTCCCACCTTAACATCATCGCAAGGCCTAAGCATTCTTCCTCTTACTTCACATCCTCCTATCCTAGTCACTATTCCTTTAGCCCCACCTATTGGAATCGATTCTCGTCATCATACATTCCCCTTTTTGTTCTATATGACCACACTTTATCCCTTATTCACATGATTATCTCGACTCCTTTCCCCAATAGCCTCATGTTTTGCCGGTAGTTTTTCTCGGGAGCTTCACTTACTGAGGTTTCTTACCTTTCTCTTTCTTCCGTCACTTTGATCTCTTCATTTTCCATTTACTCACTCTTTTTCTTTTCCAAATATCGTTATACTAGAATTTCCAATCTCAACTTGTAGTAAAATAATAACAGCTTACTTTGCAACACTTGCACCATTTACTCTTGCTGTCACTCGATCTTCGGTACTCTTGCTCAGTTGGTGCCTTTTGTACCATAGCTTGATTCTTGGGACTCGCGTGTCCACCAATACAATCATATATAGGATATTCTACACCTTCATATATATATATATATATATATATATATATATATATATATATATATATATATATATAATTACTATCGGCTAACCCACAAAATGCTTCCAAACAACGTTCAAGCCTATCCTATTTCTGGGCCGTGATGCACTTCCCGTCTCTTCACCGAGCATGTACGCTCTATCCTATGCGTCTTCTTATGGTCTCCAACTATCCCATATACTCTGTTTTCCTTAGGCCACTCTAACTTCTCACTTGTCTCTTAGGTACGAATATATCGGATTTCTCGCATACTTCCCAGGGGGTTACCCATCATAGAATTGCTCCCACCTGAGCACGCTTAACCTCGAAACTTTGGTAGAATCCGGTGCCTTAATGCTGATATAATCGTGTCCACTTCCTCGTATGACCTTTATTACATGTTCTGGAGTAAGTCGAAGTCTTACCGATTCTGAAACATTTTCGTAACACGTCCTTTCTTTTGTAATTACTATTTTGCCCTTTTCAGTTCCGAATGTTCACCTTCCACCTGTGTGTACGACTATTTCCTGTCCTGGGCCTCCAGATTCCGAGGTAGTAATCGCGCCTTCATCGCCATGCCAAATCCATAACCTTTACGAAACGTCGCATCTCGCTTATTGCACATTTATCGTATTTCCTTTTCGCGCTTTTTTCTCTTAGACGTACCCATTACGGTAGGGCCTCCTTTATCATTCTCACTATTCAAATCTGCACATAGCAAATATTAACAATACCTTGCGAGGCTTACATATGTATACGACACATCTCGGCCATACGGAGGCCTCCGACTTCGGGTAACAAAAGCGAACATCAATACTCGTCCACGTAACTTTCCGTACCGCTTCTCACTTTCTTCCGTCGTAGGTAAAACACCGTATAGGAGATTCCATTTTCCTAGGACTTGGCTCTATCGCACGATCTTAAAACAGAAGGAAGGTCAACAATTCCTAAATGCCCCGCAGCCTCCTATTTATAAATGTGGCCGGCTTCACAACCATAAACAGGACTCTACCGGACACGACTTTGCAGACAACCCTTAGACCGACCTGCTCTGATACCACTTTGTCACGCCCCGATCTTACTAGGGTGTGATGGGCACCCGACCCCATATTCGGAGCCGAGCGAACCCTCGGACTCTTATTACACACATATTCTCTTTGGATTCTTAAATCAAATGAAAGTAAAATACATAGTAAGATTTTCAAAATCTTTTCGTCGTTTCTCAAATTAAACACAGTCTGTAAACATAAGGGCTCTGTAACATAATGTATGATAAAAACACACCAACTAGTGGAACCCTTTTTAAAGCTGACACTCTAGACCCACGACTCTGTCTGCAAAGTCTCTAACTTCGAACAACCGCACAAAGACATATAATCGACTCGGCAGCACTCCAGGTACAAATGGAGTCTACCAACTCCGCTGGAACGTCTTCTGCAATAGCTCTTACTTGTCTGAGTGTACCTGCGCGGCATGAAACGCAGCGCCCACAAAAAGGGGCGTCAGTACGAGCAATGTACTGAGTATGTAAGGCATAAACAATAACATATCAAGGGATATAAATATGAATAGTAACCATATGGAAACGTAGAACATGTCATGAGAAAGAAGAGTAACCTGTACATATAAATGCCGCCTAGGGCGGAGGCCATGCATGCTTATCCTTTCCTTTGAAAACATTTCTTTTTCATATACATATGAAAATAGATCATATCATGTCATAGCGCCGAATACGTCGGCTCCCCCATGTATCCCGTGTCCGGGCATCCCGCGTCCGGGATGATAACGCCGTGACCGGTGGTGCGTCTTATAGCGCAACATGTCTCCTTTCCCCATATCCCCCATATCATATACATATCATATACATATATCATATAAGCATGCGGGGAGAGCCCAAAGAAAGTCATGTATCTATCGGAGTGACGTAAGGTCGGTAGCCTCCGATGATGTTATGGAATAACCATGGGCGTCGTGTCTCACCTTGAAGGGACGATTAATATAAGGCGAGACTACAATGGAGAGTAACATCATGAGAAAACATAAAAACGGGGTCATGACATATCATTTCATATACTTTGAAACCTTTAAAATAGTCATTATCCAAAAATTAGCTTAACATTTCATATCATCGTATCCATGGTAAGAACATATCCTTGACATATTCCTAGCCATTTTCTCATATCTGGCATCCTCGTTGTCATCATAAAATCATAGTCGTTGTTTTGGTCATAAAAACTTTCAAGAATCGTAAAACTCGGATTTTGGAGAAAAGGGGTATTTTGGAAAGCATTCATAAACCTTTTGGAAGGAAAATCATGCTTTGAGATCATAACTTCTAACTTTTGAAAATAAGGAGGTTATGGGAGCATTTATAAAATCGCAATGTATTATTCATGCCATAGAAGGAAAAGGGACGAGCCTTAACATACCTGTCTCACGACCAACTAGCTACGCTTAATTGTCCAAGCTCGCTACCGCTATTCTACATTCAAGAAAATTGATGCAACCATTAGATTCATTACTAAGCACACTTGTCTTGGTTTTTCAAATAAATTCACTTATGATCTGCCGAAATTTCGGCAGCATCTCCCCTGTAAATACACCATCCCCGAGAGTCTAACTCGGCCCAAATCATCAACAACAAACCCGAGAATGGAACTCGGCCAAACCAGTAACAATGCTAGCAATTATTCTAGCAACACTTCAATATTCAATTCGATTCAATTCAATTCACAAAATATTCCAAAGAACCCAATTAATACGTACTTCCACCGAAATCTCACAACACCACCAAAGTCAACAACGCATTACTTCCTTCCAAATTTATGAGTTATATCAACAATCCATACATTGGTAAATTTATTCTTACAAATATAAGAACCACACTAACATCATACTAAGTTCTTTGATGATGCACAAACACTCCAATTCATCTCAAGCTACTAAACCTCTATTCTACATCACATAATTCATAACGACCACAACTAAAATATCCAATAATATCAATTTACATTAACAACATTTTCCATGCAATGTAA
This sequence comes from Lycium ferocissimum, assembly GCF_029784015.1. NCBI lineage: Eukaryota > Viridiplantae > Streptophyta > Magnoliopsida > Solanales > Solanaceae > Lycium > Lycium ferocissimum. Next base: position 3,017,566 of record NC_081349.1, on the reverse strand, counting down.
GAATTCAAGCCAATATCACATTAACTATTCTAATATTCCGATAACGACTACAACTTCATTTTAAGCCATCAAACCGTCATTTTTCATCATGGATTCCGCAACAAAACAACTAAAATATTAACTAGAATTAATTCACCATAACTTGTCAACCTTCCATCATTTTCGGCCACAACAACTACCAACAAGTTTTCATGAATTTTTCATCTATTTCTACATACTACAACATGCATAACCATTCACAACATATAAAAGAAGATGGAATCTTACCTTCCTCCACTTGTCTTCTCACTTGGCTAGAGTTTTCAACTTACATAACCAATGCTTTTCTTACTTCCACAACCACTCCATGTTGTAGAGGACCTCCAAATGAGCTAGAAGATTAGGAGGGAATAATTTTTTTCTCATCAATTTTCCATGGCTAGATTTTGCTAGCCATGGCCGAAACTTCCCTCCCTCTCTTTTCTTTTTCTTTCTTTCTTTCTCTCCTTGTTAAAATATGACCACCCCTTTCTTATATATATGTCACGACCCGACCTACGGGCCGCGACAAAAGTGGTATCAGAGCAGTTCAGTCCTAGGAAGTGTCTACGAGCCGTGTCTAGTAGAGTCTTGTTTATGGTGTGTTGCGCGCCACGCTAATAAACAAGAGGCTACAGGGCATTTAGGAAAAATGACCATCTTTCTTCATATGAGATCGTGCGATAGAGCCAAGTATAAGATGAAATTCCTCCCTAATGAGTATGTTGTGATTTCGAAATGCCGCCAAAGGAAGCTAAAGCCGCCGGGAGGGCGAGACTACGATGAAGAGGCGGGCAGAAATAGAGCCGCCTATGAATATAGATGAGGGCGAATCACATGATGAGGTTCCATCTAGTGCCTCCACTACTCCGCCCGTTATGGAAGAGCAAGAAGGGGCTTCAGCTCCAGCTCCTATGCCTACAGTCCCTCCACCATCTACTTCAGGCCAACAAGTGGCCGAGGCCATTAACTTATTGACACAGATAGTTGCCACCCACACGGCGGAAAGATTCGGGCTTAAGTGACGGGGCCGCTAGTACCGAGCCCGTGATTTTATGAGTTTGAATCCCCGGAGTTTTCGGGTCAAAGCCGGATGAAGACCCTCAAGGTTTTATTGATGAAATGTTGAGGACATTGAGGATTATCCATGCCTCGAAACCGAATCGGTGGAGTTAGCATCTTATAGACTCGAGATGTGGCGGTTCTATGGTATAACAAGCCTGGAGATCGTCAAGAAAAGAGAATGCGCCCCCTCCCGTGTGGCAAGAGTTCGTTGATGCCTTCATTCGTCATTATTTGCCACCCGAGATCCGCCGAGCTAGAGCGGATAGATTCTTGAATTTAAAGCAAGGAAATATGAGCGCCCGAGAATATAGCCTTCAATTTAATTCGTTGGCTAGATATGCTCCGATGATGGTGGCCGACATGGGTGACAGAGTGTACAGGTTTGTGAGCGGCTTAGGGCCACATTTATATCAAGAATGTTTAACGGCTTCATTGCAAGACGGGATGGACATTTCCCGCATTCAAGCCCATGCCCAAAATTTAGAAGGGCAACAACAGCCGCAAAGGAGTGGACGTGAAGGTGATAAGGGGCAAGGTAAGAGGGCCAGACCCATGGGTGCCGATAGCAGCTATAGAGGGAGATCGAGGAAGTCATACTCTAGGCACTCAGGCCAGGGGTCCGATTACTCCATTCATTCCGGACCGAGTCAGAGTTTCGGAGAGTCTGGTTCTCGGTATAGAAGTGATTCGGGCCAGACGAGATCGTCCATACCACGGTGTACCCGGTGCGGTAAGCAACATTGGGGACCATGTCGAGTGGGGTCGGATGTTTGCTATAGTTGTGGCCGCCTCGGGTCATATTATGAGAGAGTGCCCATTTCGAGGCGACGAGCGTGCGATCCGGCCCACGGGATCCGTGCCCGGATCTTCGTCATCTATGCGCCCCGCGGGACAAGACTCCCAGACACTAGTAGTGCGGGGTAGAGGCAGGGAGATATCGTCTAATTCGAGTGGCCCTCGGCATCGTATGTATGCATTGGTTGAGCGACAAAATCCAGAGTCACCCCCCGATGCCGTCACAGGTATATCTACATTTTTTTTAATTATGTGCTAAAGGAAGAATAAATAATTGTAGCAATGAGCGAGTATAAATTGAGAAGTTATATTATGTAGCGATGGTAGTGGGGAAAGAATGATATGTGGTATTATGGTTCTCAAGTTTAAGGAAGTAGGATGCAAAGAGGGAAAAACCCCAAGATAGCGATGATGATGAGTTACGACTATAAGAAGCTATTTACGTATAGAGTAAAGGGAAGAGGGAAGACACGAGTATGTTAAACCTCCACATATAGGTTATCGTAGCTATGGATCATCAAAAACAGCATGAATAAGACGCAGTATAGTAAGAGGTATACGAATTAGAGATTTGGAGGCAAGACTGGGAATTTAAAAATGGTATAGGCAAGACCCCAAAGGGGGAAAGCGAGGAAGAGGAACGCAAGTGTAGAAAGTTAACGATAGACCCTAAGACGTGTCAAATAGATGTGATGAGCGATGATAGTGATGATGTTAAGGAATGCTTATGATCTTATATGTATATGTGCCTATATATGACTATTATGGAAACCCCGAGCTTGTATGACCGGGTAGAGTACGATATATGCGAATGAAAATGTATGCATGATGATGAGCACGCACCACTATAGTTAGGTACGGATGACCACAGGCCTTGGCCGGGCCAAGTATGTGAAGTACCGACTCTTCATAGTCGGGTATGTTATGTAAATGTTATATGAATACTATGTATACGAAATCAACATGAATATGAATATGTTAAGCATGTGTGATATATACGATATGTGAACGACATGAATATGAGTACAAGTATGTTACGAATATAGAAATGTGATGAATATGAGTATGTAAATGAATGTGATCATGAATAGAGATATGGCTATGAACACAACTATGTGTGTGGATATGTATATCTGTATATGTATAGATGTATACGAACATGAACCAGCCAAGAGCGGTGATGTGACTAGCAAGCAATTATACTTCGCTAATGAAACCCAGCGAGATAGAGTTGCAAACCATGTAAGATTTGATGCCATTATGGGGTAAGAAAGGGGAATGTATTAAATGAAGTGTAATAATTAGAGTATCTGAATACCCCTATTTCCATCATTACTCAGATGTTGTGTCCCCTAGTTGTGAAACAAAATATTGGACCCCACGAGATAATCTGCACTTATTTTAGCCCGGAAGAGCTATATGAGGGAACACTGGGATGATAAGGTTTGTATGCTTTTCTTTTATGCGTATGGGTCGCGTGTGGCCAATTTATAATGTTGTTATGTTGTAGCCCTGAGGCAATGATATTATGGGTTGTTGTGACGGGATGGTATCGCCATATTACGGGGAAACTACGGCGAAATTTTTCTAGAATTCTGGCGATTTAACATTCGAGGACGAATGTTCCAAAAGGGGGGAAGAGTGTTACACCTCGGAAATTTCCCTTGGCGTACAAGTGAATAGACTCATGAGGGACATGATGAACATGAGGTTTAGATGAGCTAGAGATAGTAATTGATCGACCTAATTAAGATTTTCAAAGACATCCGAGTTAAGAAAAGGAAGTTGTTAAAGAGAAGCGAGTTGTAAGTTGAGAGTATCGGATAAGGAGTACGAGCATTGAGTTAATGGCGTATGAATGATGCCCCAAGGGAGAGTTATAACGTCCCTTAGAATGGTATTGAAGTGATGAACAAGTGTTAAGAAGGTTCCACAAGGATCGGCGATCAAACGAGTCGACGAAACAACTTTCGGAAACCTGGGCAAACATACGGCCAGACATACTGGCCGTATAAAATCTACCGGCCGTATGTCCAGCCGTAGAATTAGCCCGAATGACTTAAGCCATGACTTTGGACCAAATGTACGGTCCAACATACGGCTGGTATAAATTATACGGACCGTATGTTGGTCCGTATATTTCCAATCGGGATGAACTCTATTTTATATAAGAGACCTCATTTCATTTCATTTTCATTTCATCTTCCACCTCCTCCATTCAAGAAACCTCTAGAGTGTTCCAAACACTTCATCCATGAGAAAACAAGAGAAATCAAAGATCATCAACTAGAAATAGAGTGAAACAAGTGGAAGAAACTTCATCAAAGTCATTCAACCCAAGAAATTCCAAGAGAGAGAAAGTAGGGTTTTGGTAGAAAAGGTGAATTGTCATCCAAGGCCTATTCCTTCATCATCTAAGGTAAGTTTCATGTTTATTACATGCTAATTGAAGTATTTTTAAGTTGAGATTCATGGATTGTAGAAGAGCACCACAAATGGGTCATTAAATGGATGAATATTGTCATTAGTGATTAGTAGGGAATTGAATCATGGAAATGAATGTGTTGATGATATAAATGTATTATAAATGACCTATAGAACATGAAATGAGTATTGGATACGAAAGAATACGACGATGGATTTTTAGTCATAATTATGGGAAATTGAGGTGAATTATGAAATGTGAATCATATGAATGAATGACGATTGTTGTTAGCGATATTGTGATGATTATTATGAATGTTGGGAGCTGATATGGAATGTGGCGGAAAGTAGTATAAACAAAGGAAATGCTGCCCAAATTTCTATAGCCTAAGTAAGTATGATTTTACGATTATATAGCTAATGTTGATGCGAATTCCATTGAAGGTAAACGAGAGCATTAAAGGAGAACGAGCAAGCGATAGAATAAGCTAAACGACAAAGGTATGTAAAGCTTAGCCCTTTCTTTCCAAGGCATGACTTCTATGGCATGAAATTCCTCCTTACTACGAATGTCCCATCTCCAAGAAAGTCAAGAGTTCTCACTCATGGATAGCCATACGAGATAAGAGATAAGCTATGAGCATGATAATGGTAATGATGGTAGTAAGCTAAAGACTAGAGATGCTAGAGCCTATGGTATGATGCTCCTAAGACGCTAATGACGCTATATATGTAATCTAATGGCATTGATCATTATGCCCACTCACCTTATGCTTGTTCCTTCAAGGTGAGGCAGAATACGTATGAATGTTCCATAACAAAGTCGGGGTCCACGACCTTATGTCACCCCGATATAAATATAGACGTCTTGAGTTCAAATGTATGTGTTAAGGATATGTATAGTTATATGTGATGTAAGAATGCTAAAATATGACACACTTACGATGCGATTATGACACGAGTGAAGATGAAAGAATAATATGTTCATGAAATAAATGATAGCGATGAACCTACGATAATGTATGATGACAAGTATATGAAGTATATGGTGTCTATGCACAAATATATGTATTATGACGACATGATGATGCATGTACGATATGAGATGTAGGTGATGTGATCGAGCCCTCGTGGCCGAATACGATATCTTTGTCGAGCCTATGAGGCCGAATACGGATAATGATCAAATGGGTACAAATAGATGCGACATTATGATAAGTGTATGTATGTTTATGATGAATGCAAGATGATGACTAGATATGTTAAGGTCATGATACCCCTATGTGATATATATGTATATATGTATGTATCGAGCCCATGAGGGCCGAGTACGTATAATCCTAAGCCTATCGAGCCCAAGAGGGCCGAGTACGCATACCGGGGATCCTATCGAGCCCAAGAGGGCCGAGTACGTGTACCAAATGTCATCGAGCCGAGCGGGCCGAGTACGTATGCTAGCGATTCCATCGAGCCGAAGGGGCCGAGTACGAATGATACTAATCTATAGAAGTATGAGTATGCTACAAGTATGACACCGTTATGAATACGACTATGTTATATGCATGATGCTTATATGAGCACGACTATGTTCACGTATGATATCTATGTGAGTATGATTGTGTTACCTGTATGATTATACCATATGCATCACATTCATGTGAGTACGAATGAGATAAGTATGTGATATCTTTACGAGTACGATTAAGCTATACATATGACGATGATTAGAGTTCGAATATACTACTAACATGTAAGTGCCGAGTAAGGGCTATGTATATGCAAAGCACGTGATGCGGGCATGAGTATGACGAGATAATAGATATGAAAGGTAAGTAAGTAAAGGATATGGATGTATGTATACGAGTACGAAATAGAACATGGAACGCCCTACGGAAAGCGGTAAGTGCTATGAAGAGAATGTTATCGTCTCCAACTTTATGTTATTTCATATATTATCCGTTATGTTTTTTTCTACTGTTGCTGCTCATGCTTTACATACTCAGTACAATATTCGTACTGACGTCCTTCTCTTTGGACGCTGTGTTCATGCCCACAGGTAGACGAGGAGACGGTGCAGATCCTCAGTAGCTAGCAGCAGAGTTGCGGGAGCCCTCCTTTATTCCGGAGGTGCTATTTTGAGATATGGTTTTGTGTACATGTATTTTGGGCACGGCGGGGTCCTGTCCCGTCCATATGTTCAGTGTTCTAGTAGAGGCTCGTAGATACGTATGTGTGGGTAGCATGGTCCCATAGTCATTGTGTAAATGAAAGCCTATGTATACTATTATTATTTTGATAGCCCAAAGGGCCTACGTTATATAAGTAAATATGTTCTATATGAAAGTCATTTTCTATTATTATAAACAACAAGAGAAATGAATAAAGACAGGTTAAGCAGTAGAATGAGGGGTGCTCGGTGGTCAGCCTCGGGTACCCGTCGCGGCCCGTAGGTCGGGTCGTGACAATATATATACATATTGCATGCATGTGAGGGGCACATGCCCCCTCTCTAGATTTTTCTTTTCTTTTCCCCTTTCTTTATTTCTAGAATTTTCTTATTTTCCATGGCAAAGATGACTTATTTTTTTGTCATCTTTTTCATTTCATTTTTCTAGAAATTTCTTGAAATAACAAAGAAGACTTAATTGTCTTCCTATGTACACTTTAGCCCTCATTAAAAAAAAAAGTGAGCATACACCTACATATGCTACATTTTCGGCCAACATGGCCATTCCATGAATTTTTCTAGTACATCATAAATTCCCATTTTACCCTTAGCCTTTCCGCAAAATCACCATGATGCCATTTGCAAATTTCCCTTTTTGCCCTTAACCTTTCCCAATATTTCCATACTAATAATAGTCATAAATAATATTTATAACAACTCGTCCATTAAAATAATTTTTGAGAATGGTCTCGCCCTTAACTTTCCACGACGACCTCGAAATTTCCAAACGTACAATATACGGGCTATATCATAATGGACTTACTTTATAGGCCCAACATGACCGCACGTGTTACCCTTTCTTGTTTACTTTCCCTTTTCAAACTTTTCAACTTTACCTTTCAATCGTACGTCAACACCGTGCTCGGCATATGCCCTTCGTACCTTTACTTACCTGCGTGCTTTATAGCTTCCCGTATCGTTAATCGTCTTCCTCTGTCAATGCCATTCTCCTGCTGCAATCACAGGTTAGCGTAAAGACATCTCATTTCCTATAACTTGGCTCTATGGCACGATCTAAGGAGTGAAAGAAAAGTAACCACCCTAAATGCCCCGTAGCCTCCGTTTATAAATGTGGCCGGCTTCACACCATAAACGAGGACTCTCTTAGGACACGACTTTGCGTAGACAACCCCTAGGACGAACTGCTCTGATACCAATTTGTCACACCCTAATTTTCGTTAGGGCGTGATGGGCACCCGACCCTTACCTAGGGCCGAGCGAACCCTCTGACTCTCGTGGCACTCATAATCATATTGGGCCCTCATAGCATAACATGAGTACATAATGAAAGCTTTTCAGGAACAAACCTGCTTTTCATCCTTTTCAAATCAAGTAAGACCTGTGATCGTATAAGACCCGTAGAATAATGCATCACAATACACCGGCTTATGGAGCCGCTTACAAAACTGACATACTGCATACACGACAACGTACGCAAAGTCTCTAACATGGAACATGAAACCATATCATAATGCTCTGACTCGGCAGCACTCCGGAGAAAATGGAGCTCGCCAGTCCCGCTGGAACATCTTCTGCTAATATCTTCAAGTCATCTGGGTGTACAACGCGCGGCATGAACGCAGCGTCCACAAGAAGGGACGTCAGTACGAGGAATGTACTGAGTATGTAAGGCATGAGTAAAACATTTTAGAGGATACAAAGCATGAGTAGTAACAAGACAAAAACATAGGGCATTTCATGAGATAAAGAGTAACCTGCACATCTGAGTGCCCTTTTAGGCGGAACCATGCCTGTTTAGTGCTGCGGAACGTGCAGCCCGATCCATATATGTGTATATTATATTGCTGCGGAACGCGCAGCCCGATCCATATATATGTATATTATATTGCTGCGGAACGCGCAGCCCGATCCATATATATGTAATAAAAGAGTAACCTGTACATCTGAGTGCCTTTTAGGCGGAACCATGCATGCTTAGTGCTGCGGAACGTGCAGCCCGATCCATATATATATATATATTATAATACTGCAGAACGTGCAGCCCGATCCATATAATATATTGCTGCGGAACGTGCAGCCCGATCCATAACCACATATCCCGCGTCCGGGCATCCCGCGTCCGGGACGGTATCATGTCATATTATACCAACTGATCAGGTGGTTACGCGTATATAACGCTCTCGCCCTTTCCCATATTCCCCATATACATATACATATATCATATTCATATATCATATAAGCAGCATGCATGAGAGCCCAAAGAAAGTCATGTATCTATCGGAGTGACATAAGGTCGGTAACCTCCGATCGTAATATGGAATAATCATGGTCGCTTTGTCTCACCTTGAAGGAACGATTATTATAAGGTGAGACTGTCAATGAAGAATAACTTCACGAGGAAACATAAAACAGGATCATAAGGCATCAATTCATATACTTTAGAATGCAGAGAAATAGTCATCATTCATGAATAAAATTGAGAAATCAAGAAATAGCTCAACATTCTCATATCGTCATTAAAATCATAGACTTGGAGCCTTTAAACATGGAATCATCATCATCATATTCATCGAAGGAAAATACTCTCATTTTTGACATCATCGTTGTCATTGTAAAACATATCCATCGTTGTTGTCATGGAAACTTACGGAGTCATAAACCTCCGATTTGGAAAGATACAGACATTTCAGGATTCTTTCAAGAATAGGTCGTTAGAACCAACAAGGAAAGTCGCGGGGCCACGGACGAGCATCAACCCGATCCGGGCCCGCCTATGAAAGTTAAAGATCATTACTCGTTATGAAATCTTCTACGATGGTTTCGAAGCGATCGAGCCCATCTCTGAAAGTTACGGACGGCATAGTTTCGGACTCGTTTAGAAACAAAATTCTTTTGAAAACAAAACTGTTATGGAAGCATTTATGAAATCGTAATCTAAGCATCATGCCTTTGAAAGAAAGGGACGAGCCTTAACATACCTTAGCCGCTTCTTAAGCTAATCCAAATTGTCACACCCTGATTTTACTAGGGTGTGATGGGCACCCGACCCCATGCTCGGAGCCGAGCGAACCCGCGGACTCTTATTACAGACATAACTCCTAAGACTCTTAATCAAACACAAATGACAATTTCGGAAATGGTTTTCGGGACATACTCTTTTTTCGTAATTTTCAAATCAACGTAATCTAAAATACATGGAATTTATTACATAATACGAACGACATATCGGTGATGGAGCCGGATACAAACGATGCGCGCTTGAACCCACGACTCTGTCCGCAAAGTCTCTAACAAATAATCGTAACACATAACATGCATAATCGACACGGCAAAGCACTCCGAGCAAATGGGGCTTGCCAACGCTTGCTAGAACATCTCCTACAAAGCCCGTACTCATCCGGGTGTACTGCGCGGCATGAAACGCAGCCCCGAAGAACGAACGGGGGGTCGGTTAGCGGAATATGTACCGAGTATGTAAAGCATAGGGACCAACAAACGGAGAATTATAACTAAACGAGAGGATACGGAACATAAATGTAATAACCGGAGTATCGAAATGCTTACTCATAGAACATAAGCAAATGCATAGCGAAAAACATGCCATAGCCGGTCCCCATCATGGGACTCGGCAAGCAAAGTGTCGCCCCGACAAATCGGCGCCACAGCATATCATATCAAATCGGAATGTGCACATATCATAGCATATCAGATGGCCATATCATATCATATCATATCATATCAGAGTGTGTACATGGCACAGCATACTCCACAACCCATGTACATATATACCTGCCCCCTCACATCGAGGCACGGCGAACAATGCAGTGGAAAACGCTTGATAACATATCCTGGCCAGGGCTCAGTGAAGGAAGAATTGAGGCATCCACGAGTGGAGTAATGAGAAACTAAATGCAACATAAAATGTACAACATATACAGAGATCGGACGGAAAAATCAAACGACATACCATGAAAAAGGGTCCGGACGAGGCATAGCACATACCTTTTGAAGGCCGCGGAGGATTCTTATCAAAATAGAACTTCAGGGGTCATTTGTACATATCAAAATATAAAACGTATATAGAAACTCGATAGCATAACTCGGATAACACATCATACGAAGAAAATTGAATGATGATCAAAATGTATGAACTTTCGGGTGTCACGACGGATTATGTCAAAAATAATCTTTCTAAAATCGTTCCCATTTTGCAGAATATACTGTGAGACTCTTTAAAATAATTAAAACGGTTGTCATAAAGTAGTTAGAACAGTAGCCAAAAATTTTCCTTTGCATTCTACTCAAAACGAGTCAATTGAAATAATACAGAAAAACTCGGGAATAGTGGGCCCACCTCGGGTCAAATGAGGTGGTGTACACAGAATACGTACTTTAGTTTTCACAATATCACTTTTAAGAGTTTTAAAATGGTCGGATTCAATTTGCGTAAAATCTAGATGTTAAATAATTTTTCCAACTGTTTACAAATTATTTAATTCAATTTTTACTGAATGGAAAAGGGGTAAATTTGGACGTAGATTCCAAAGAATAGAGTCGTCCCCGTGGTCCGAATTCAAACCTATTACATCTAGGACATGCCAAGAGAAGGAAGGGTGGAGCCTTACATACCTTTCTTGCCCTTCACGCTCGCCAAAGTCCAAATCCCGCTTCGTCCAAAACCTACAAATGGTCACATTTACCAATTTGCTATTCATAAGGCTTAAAATTTCAATCTTAACCAATACTTGTCTATAAAAATTTGGGCAGCATCTCCCCTATATACATAACATCCCCGAGATTCAAATTCGGCCAAAACAACAACAACCATTCCAACAACAATATAAACAACATCAACAATCGACTAGAAACGCATTCTAGCGCAACTAGTCTTATTTTCCAAATAATGCAACAACTCCAAATCAAACTTTACACTTATAAGTCAATATCCATATTTTCATGTTCACATACTAATTCAAGATCATTCAAACATAAATCAAGAGTATTCAAGCCTTATATCCAATGTTCAACAACTTCATATTCCATTCAGAATTCTCATATATGCAACAAAACCATCCCAACACATTTTCTACTTACTACTTCCTCACTAACAATCATAATCCACACTTTAACAACTCCATTATCTTAATACCATAAAATCACATTAATATGACCTAATTCTCTACATTCCATTCTCATGCAAACTAAACCCATATATCCTTAAGCAACTTTCCCACAATTCACAACTTTACTAAATTCATCATATTTTCATTTGCATTATAGAATACATGTTAATAACAACTAATCTACTATATGGAAATTAGTTCATATTTTCCCACACCTCACACACATGCACACGGCCACTTCCCACATTGCCAACTTCAACCAAAATCATTAATCTCCCATTATTAATGTAGAATCCACAACAACTACAATTAGAATACCACATAAAAAATCAACTCATCTTTGCCTACACCACACATGCACATGCACGGCTACATACTACTTCACACAACCATCATGCAACTTTCATGTTCTGATGATTTCTACTCATTTCTACATTTCACAACATAAACCAAATCTTCATAACCCATAAAAGAGAATGAAATCATACCTTTCTTCACAACTTCCCAACTTGGCTAAAGTGATAATTTTTCAACAAAGAGTGATTCTCTTCTTCTAAAAATTATACCATGTTGTAGAGGATCCTTGAATTAGTGGAAATACATCAAGAGAATAATTTTTAGAGCAAGATTTCCATGACCTAATATTTCATGGTGATGGCCGAATGGGGGGGGGGGAGTCTTTCTCCTTCTTTTTTTTTTCTCCTTCTCTTGTTTCTCTTGAAACTTCTAGGGAACTTTGATAATTAAGTGGCCTTTTATTTACTAATTCATCACATGGATGAATTGCCATGGGCTTGGGTCTTCTTGTTGGGCCATGGCCGGTTGGGCCTCTCATTCCATTTCTTTCTCTTCTCTTTTTTTTTGATTTTTCCAAGCCCAATTACTTAGTCCATATTTTTGGTAAGTCACGAAACTAATTCTTGAAATTCCAATTTCACCCCTAGCCTTTTCCAATATTTCCACATCCACAGTTTCCATAACCAACTTATGTTTCAAACAAGACCAGAGTATACTCTTGTCCTTAACTTGTCAAAACTATCTCAACGTTCCCAAACGTGTGAAGTACGAGATGTTTATGTGAGGGGGCAGGTATATATGTACATGGGTTGTGGAGTATGCTGTGCCATGTACACACTCTGATATGATATGATATGGCCATCTGATATGCTATGATATGTGCACATTCTGATTTGATACGATATGTTGTGGCGCCAGTGTCGGGGGCGACCACTTTCTGTTTGCCGAGTCCCATGATGGGGACCGGCTATGGCATGTTTTCTACTATGCATTTGCTTATGTTCTATGAGTAAGCATTTCTGATACTCCGGTTATTACATTTATGTTACTTGTATCCTCTCTCTTTAGTTATAATTACGTTTGTTGGTCCCTATGCTTTACATACTCGGTACATATTCCGTGCGGACCCTAGGTGTTCTTCGGGGGGGGCTGCGTTTCATGCGCGCGGTATACCCGGATGAGCACGCTTTGTAGGAGATGTTCCGGCGGCGTTGGCGAGCCCCATTTTCTCTCTGGAGTCTTTGCCGTGTCGGATTATGCATGTTATGTGTTACGATTATTTGTTAGAGAGACTTTGCGAGACGAGTCGTGGGTTCGAGCGCATCGGTTTTGTATCCGCTCCATCAGCCGATATGTCGATTCGTATTATGTAATAAATTCCATGTATTTTAGATTACTCATTGATTTGAAAATTACGAAAAAAGAGTATGTCCCGAAAACCATTTCCGAAATTGTCATTTGTGTTTGATTAAGAGTCTTAGGAGTTATGTACGTAATAAGAGTCCGCGGGTTCGCTCGGCTCGAGCATGGGGTCGGGTGCCCATCACACCCTAGTAAAATCGGGGTGTGACAAAGTGGTATCGAGCAGTCTGTCCTAGGGGTTGTCTCGCCAAAGTCGTGTCCAGTAGAGTCCTGTTTATGGTGTGAAGCGCGCCACATCTATAAACAGGAGGCTACGGGGCATCTAGGGATTGTTGACCTTCTTTCTGTCTTAGATCGTGCGATAGAGTCAAGTCATAAGAGAATGAAATTCCTATACGCGGGCCTTACATACGATGGAAGAAAGTAAGTGATGACATGAAAACTACAGAGAAGAATTTTGATATATTTGTTTCACTACCGGAAACTGAAAGCTTGGGATGGTTGGAATGCGTCATATAACCGCATGATCTGTGAGGTATCGTCGACATCTGCTGTGTGCAGAGTTGGAATATTCAGAATGGTAAAAGAGATTCTGCTGAAATTGCCAATTAGGATAATTTGTCAGATACGTCAAAAAGGGGGAAAGAAAATATTGTAAGTAGTTAATAAATGAGATGCGCTGTTCAGAAGAGTTATGGATTGGGGCATGGCGTGAAAAATGATTATAGGAAAGACGGTTAACAGTCTGAAAGATCGAGACGAATGACATTCGATGCTTAGTAGCAGCAAAGTCTGTTGGCGGATTTAGAGATAACCGACAATCGATTTTGCGAAAAATTACTATGTAGGAATGGTGCGTGGAGATTTGAACAGGACAATACCTGAAGTACCTATCAGTAATGACGACGAAGGTATACCTGTTATTATTGGGAATCTGGGAATTTAGAACGAAAGATGAATATTGTGGAATAAGAAGGGTAAAACAGTAATTATGGAAAGAGGGACGTGCTATGGAAAAGTCTCGAAATCTGTAGGACTTCAATTTGCTCCAAATAATGTAATAAAGGTCATGTGATAGAGCGGACACGATTATACTGGCATTAGAGCATCATATTGCACCCGAGTTTCAAGGTTAAGCGTGCTACGACCGGCAATAATATGGGTGACCCCACAGAAGTGCATTAAGGGTTCCATAAATGTAGGTGTATGAAATGAATGGAATTAGAATATGTGGAATGGTTAGAAACCTGAAAGAGAATGGTCACGAAGATAAGTAAAACCTAATGGCGAAGTGGCCAACAACAGGACGCGAATTATCTGATTGGAATACACGGGTAAGGTGTGAACAGAAAAGGGAGCTATAGAATGTACGAAAAAGACTTGTCAAGTTTTGTAGGGAAAAATGTGGAATCAAGATTATATGTTGACGGAAATAACAATAAGAACAGGAATAGAAGGACTAATATGCTATGTTGAACTAAGCTTTAGGAAACATTTCCCACGCCATCCATAAGAGGCATTACTCCTATTTGGAAAAATCTTGCTTTGAAAAAGCATATATGAGGGACAAATTCACAATTCGTATAAATGAGCTAAAATATGTTCCAATCATATGGTGTTTTAGAAGGAGGCCCAAATTGACGGGCAATGATGTCTTCGTAATTGAGTGCGACCATGATGAAAGAAGTGCGAGAGAATATACGTAAGTAATTGTGACCTAAACGGTTCGTTCGTAACTCAAGAATAAATACGAAGGTAAATCATGCGAATCAAGTACTAGGATGCTCTGTGGTGCTCTCCTCTAGTTCCTTCGATGGTGAGTCCAGAATGTCTCAAATAACAAGCATTTATCGAATTGTGATTAACAAATTAGAAATGGAATTCGTGGAAGGAAAAATGGACATAGATGAAGAAATGAGAAAAGTACCAAAGGGGGCACTCAAGATGGGCGCAATTAATGGACTATGAGTTTGGGATAAATGGGAAATACATAGTTATGGACAAAGGAGGTAGTGCGACCAAAAAGGTCATAGGACAAGACCACTACTAAGTTGAAGTTAACACGACTTCGGGTAAGATTGTAAGTTAACCATGAGTATATGGGAGAAGTGAGAGAACATGAGGTATAAAGGAATACTGCACATTGCAGGTATACGAGTCCACCTTGGAAGTAGCGAAAACCATAAGAAACAAGAATTGAGAATTCGTGAAACGACTGATATGTTGTAAGTTTATTGGGAAAAGTAGATGGTACCTATCTTATGGGAAGAACGATGGTATTGTCAGAAAGCTTGGAATATTTATCGTCAAAATAAAAATGTTACGAAATGAAGAATTTGAAACGATTAGACGCACTAATTAACTTTTGACGGGAATAAATACAATATGATTTGGATATGTTGTTGCCACAATGACGTTATCCGAGCACTAATGTCACACCCTGATTTCAATAGGGTGTGATGGGCACCCGACCCCATATGCGGAGCTGAGCGAACCCGCGGACTCTTATTACAGACATAATTCCTGAGACTCTTAATCAGACACAAGTGACAATTTCAGAAATAGTTTTCAGAACATACTCTTTTTCTCGTAATTTTTCAATCAAACAGAATATAAAATACATGGAATTTGTTACATAATACAGAACGACATATCGGCTGGTGGAGCCGGATACAAAACTGATGTACTGAACCCACGACTCTGTCTGCAAAGTCTCTAACAGATACTCAGAACACATAACATGCATAGTCTGACTCGGCAGCACTCCAGGAGCAAATGGAGCTTGCCAATGCCGCTGGAACATCTTCTATACTGTCTTCTAGTCATCTGGGTGTACCTGCGCGGCATGAAACGCAGCCCCCGAAGAACAGGGGGTCAGTACGGAATATGTACTAAGTATGTAAAGCATAAAATACGATAAACAGAATCATAGCGAACGGAGGATACGAACATAAATGCAATGGCCGGAGTATCAGAAATGCTTACTCATAAAACATAGGCAAATGCATAACAGAAAATATGTCATAGCCGGCCCCATTATGGGACTCGGTAAACAGAAAGTGGTCGCCCCCGACACTGGCGCCATAACATATCGGAACATATCAGAATGTGCACATATCATAGCATGTCAGATGTCCATATCAAATCATATCATATCATATCAAAGTGTACATGGCACAGCATACTCTACCACCCATGTACATGTATACCTGCCCCCTCACACCGAGGCACGGCGAACAATGCAGTGGAAGACGCTTGATAACATATCCTGGCCCGGGCTCAGTGAAGGAAGCATTGAGGCATCCACGAGTGGAGTAGTGAGAAACTAAATGCAATATAAGACATAAATCATTTACAGTGACCCGACAGAATAATTAACGACAGATCATGAATAAGGGTCCAGATAAAGCATAGCACATACCTTTTAAAGGCCGCGGAGGGTTCTTATCAAAATAAAACTTCTGGGATAATTTGTACATATCAAAATATAAAACATATATAGAAACCCGATAGCATACTGAGAGGGCACATCTTACGAAGAAAACTAAACGATGATCAAAACGTATGATTACCGAATGTCACGACGGATCATGTCAAAAATAATCCTTCTGAGATCGTTCCTGTTACACCCCGTACTTTGTATGTCGGAATATTTTAAGTTGTTTGCGACGAGTTAAAGACAAGACTTTCAATTTCCGATTTTGTTGATTTTGCCTTAGAGCATAAGTCGTATATTCATCTTTCGAGGGTATGAAGTGTTAAGGGTAAGGTTGGTGTTATATTTCGCATTTTGTGCGTATTCGGAAAAATTGGAGATAGTCCGGAATGGTAAGAAATAAGGCTTTAGATGGATCTTACTTAAGGTGCATGTGATGTCTAAGGAAATATTGAATGTGAAATATTGAGGAAGGCCAAGGGCAAAATTGGAATTTTGAGAATTTGTTTCGGGAATTACAAAACGAGATTTATAACCAAATGGGCTCAAAAGAAAAAAAAAGAAAAAAAGAGGCCCAAATTATGTGGTGGCCGTCCATGGCTATTAAAAAAATGGCCCAAGGCCCATGAAAAATTTGATCCAAGTCTCAAATAGATAAAGGGGCCATTTGTTCCTTACTAGAAATTTCAAGAAACAAAAAGAAAGATTGAGAGAAAAGAAGAGGCCAAGGTTCGGCCATGGCAAGAAAGAAAAGAAAAAAAAAGAAAAATTTCAAGCCCTTCAATCTTGTTCCAAAAAATTGGTTTCTTCTAGTATTCCTACTAATTCAAGGATGCTCTTCAACGTGGTATAATTATTTTGGAAGATAAGTCGATCGTTTCGTCGTTTGGACAATTTGGTGGAGTGAAGAAGTTGGAAGAACAAGGTATGATTCAATCCCTTTTTATGTGTTATAAAGGCTTTGTTGATGTTGTAGTACGTAGAAAAGAGTGAAACTCATGAGAATAAGGGAGTTTGCATGGAGAAAGTGGACGTGCATGTGTGCTATGTTGTGTAGTTGGGATGAATTGAATTTTATGTTGTATTTTAGTTGTGGATTTTGTATTAGAAATGAAAGTTGAATGAAATTGGACGAAGTTGGGAAATTTCCATGTTGGCCGTGTGGTATGTTGGTAGTGAATAATGATGGATTAATTTTATTTAATGCGTTAGTTGTGTTGTTGTGACCTTTATAATGTGAATGAAGGTAAAATGGTTTAAGTTGACGTTGGAACGGAATATAGGAAATGATATCATTTTAGGATGGTTTTATGATATTATGGAAATGAAGTTTTCAAGATGCAAATTATGATTATGGTTGATGAAATAGGAAGATGGAAATGAGTTGTGGATATGTATGTTGAATATGTAGAAGTCTTGGATGAATTATGGTTTGGTGGAAAGTTTGTACATTTCGTATATTTTGCATAATTGTGTATATTTTGTAAAAATGGTATGAAATGCTTCCAAATGGCATTGTAACGATTCTAGTTAGTAATGAATGTGAGTATGATGGTGTTGGTTTGAAAATGTGAAGTCGGAATGGAAGTTATTGCGTTATGTTGGAAAGTTGATTAGTTGTACCATATTGTGTTTTGTTGTGGTTGTTGATGATTGTTGTTGGGTTGTTGTTGATTGTTTTGAGCCGAGTTTAATTCTCGGGGTGTCGTATTTATAGGGGAGGTGCTGCCGGAATTTCAGTAGATAAGTATTAATTCAAGATTGGAATTTTAAGTCTTATGAATAGTAATTGGTAAAGGTGACCATTTGCAGATTTCTGACGAAACGGGAATCGAGATTAGACGAGCGTAAGGCACAACGAAGGTATGTAAAGCTTGCTCTTTCCTTCTCTTGGCATGTCCTAAGTACGTTAGGCCGAGATTCGAGCTTCGAGGACGACTCTACTCCTCGGAATCCGAGCTTCATTTTGACCCTTTTACATTCAGTAGAATTGAATTGGAAATGTCCTGTTTTGTTGAAATATTTGCTCAAACACCCGTAGTTCGCCTAAATGATATTGGAGGGCCTTGGATCCTTGTCTATGACCTCGCCAGGCCCAATGACCATAGTTTGGGGTCCGCCGCCTCAATCTGATCGG
The DNA here is from genome assembly GCF_029784015.1 of Lycium ferocissimum. Taxonomy (NCBI): domain Eukaryota; kingdom Viridiplantae; phylum Streptophyta; class Magnoliopsida; order Solanales; family Solanaceae; genus Lycium; species Lycium ferocissimum. The sequence goes on along the minus strand of NC_081349.1, from coordinate 2,998,721 downwards.
GGTGGGGCCCACGCGTTCAGAGAGCTTCCTATGTCACTCTGTTTGGTATATTTGTGTGATTTTGAAAAAGAACTTTTGGCTATCGCCCGATTACTATAAAATAGCTATTTTAACTACCTCATTGAGTTGGATAATATATTTTGACACATAAGAACGATTTTAAAAGATTGTAACTATTGTATACTAATTCTGATAAACCCGAAACTTGTTTCTGCACTTACCGATGTTAGTAAATATATTTGGTCATCGGATTTGGAAGGCGACTTAATTATTCATTTACTCATATGCACGTGATCTTGATACGTGATTATGATCTCTGAAGTTCAGTTTGACATATTTTCGAATAATGTTCGGAAAAGAACCTGATTTAACTATTGTCTTGGTTTTAAAGGGATGGTGTGACTTGGTTGTTTGTTGAGTTTGTAATTAAAGAATTGTATACGTATGGCTGCTTACGATTCTGCTCGTGTGTATGGTTATTACCTCTTTCGCCGAGTCCCGGGCCGGTATGTGTGATATTGTCCGCTGGATACTTGACCGCGGGCGTCATGCCATGACCGTCGGATACTTGTTTAACGGCATGCGTACGTATGATCTCGTCCGCTGGATACTTGACCGCGGTTTGTGCCATGACCGCCGGATACTTGGCCGCGGCATGTGTACATGTGATATCGTCCGCTGGATACTTGACCGCGGGCTGTGACGTGACCGCTGGATTCTTGACCGCGGTATGTATGTATGTGTAGCTGTGTATATTTATATATTTATGATATTAGCCGCTGGGTTCCTGGCCGCGGTATATGTGTGTATGCATGTACGTGATATTACCGGGTTCCTGGCCGCGGTATGTGTGTATGATTTGTGTATGTATGATTTGGAGGTCGGATGGAAGAACGTTGGTATTCGGACTATTATGCTCGCGTTGGGTACACTTTATTTCGTTTTACGTATTTTTACGCTGCATACTCGGTACATATTCCGTCATCGACCCCACTTTCTTCGGGGGCTGCGTTTCATGCCGCGCGGTACCCACGGATGAGCGGATGATGTTAGCGGAAGGTGTTCGGGCCGGATTGGCGAGCTCCATTTCACTCGGAGTCTTTGCCGGGTCGAGTGCGCTTGTATGGTGTCCGAAGTTATGTTAGAGACTTTGCGACGATTAATCGTGTGTACGAGATGTCCGTTTGTAAACGGCTATGTAAGCCGGTGTATCAGTATGCTTTGTATTATGAATTTTGAGTGTTTACAGATTCGTTATGGTTACGGATTTTGTTTGATTTGAAAAGAAATGAAAGGCATGTGTGTTTTCCGAAAAAATTTTCACCCTGTGCTTATGTTATGCTTTGTGGGCCCAGTATGGCAATGAGTATTATGAGAGTCTGCGGGTTCGCTCGGCCCTAGGTAAGGGTCGGGTGCCCATCACACCCTATCGGAAATCGGGGTGTGACAGTTCCCGTATTTCAAAATATATTGTGCGACTCTTTAAGGTAATTAAAACGGCTATCATATAGTAGTTTGAAAAGTAGACAAGAGTTTCCTTTGCATTTTACTCAAAAACAAGTCAAACGAAGTAATACGGAAAAAAACTCGGGAATAGTGGACTCACCTCGGGTCAGATGAGGTGACGTACACATAATACGTATTTTAGATTTCATAATATCACTTATAAGAGTTTTAAAATAGTCGGACTCACTTTGCGCAAAATCTAGATGTTTAAACATTTTCTTCAAACTGTTTACAAATTATTTAATTCAATTTTTCTGAATGGAAAAGGGGTAAATTTGGACGTAGATTCCAAAGAGTAGAGTCGTCCCCGAGATCCGAATTCAAACCTATGACATCTAGGACATGCCAGGAGAAGGAAAAGTAGAGCCTTACATACCATTTTTGCTTTTTAAGCTCGTTGAAACTCCAATCCCGTTTCGTCCAAAACCTACAAATGGTCACATTTACCAATTACTATTCATGAGGCTCAAAATTCTAACCTTAGTTTACTACTTGTCTACCGAAATTTCGGCAGCATCTCCCCCATGAATATGACACCCCCGAGATTCAAACTCGGCCAAAACAGCAACAACCATACCCAAAACAATATAAACAACATCAACAATCGACTAAAAACGCATTCTAGCGCAAATAGTCTTATTTTCAAAATAATGCAACAACTCCAAATCCAACTTTACACTTACAAACCAATATCAATATGTTCATATTCACATACTAATTTAAGATCATTCAAACATAAACCAAGAGCATTCCAAGCTATATATCCAATATTCAATAATTCCATCAATTTCCATATTCAATCCCAAATTCTCATATATGTAACGAAACCATTCCAACGCATTTTCTACTTACTAATTCATCTCCAACAACAACAATCTACACTTTATCAACTTCATTATCTTAATATCATAAAATCGCATTAATATGACATAATTCTCTACATTTCATTTTCATGCCAACTTACCCCATATATGCTTCATTTACATTGTAATGATCACAACAACACAACTAACATGTTACACAAAATGAATCCATCACCATTCCATCCACATATAGGCCACGGCCAACATGCAAATCTCCAATTTCATCCCATTTTCATTCAACTTTCATTTTCAATACAATTTCCATAATAACCACAACTAGAATGCAACATAAAATTCAACTCATCTCAACTATACCACACACACCCATGCACGGCCACATGCATATATTCATATCCACTTTGCAAACTTCCATATTTTCATAAATCCTACTCATATCCATAAACTACAACCCAAACAAACCTTCATAACATAAATAGAAGGGATGAATTCTTACCTTTTCCTTCCAACTTCTTCACTTAACTCAAGTGTGAGATTGATGAAACCAATGCTCAATCTTCCAAAACAACTACACCAAGTTGTAAAGGGACCTTGAATTAGTAGGAATATAGCAAGAAAATAATTTTTGGAACAATTTTTCAAAGGGGTGAAATAGAGGGGTGTTGGCCGAACACCCCTTCTCTCCTTGTTCTTGTTTTTCTCCTTCTATTCTTTCTCTTGAACCTTCCATATGTTAAGTGATAATTATATAGTCCAACTTATTAATTCATCACATGGATGAATTATGGTGGGCTTGGATCCTCCTAATGGGCCATGGCCGGCCACCCTATACATTGGGCCTTGGCTTGTTTTTTTTTGTAAATTCTCTAAGCCCAATTATTTTGTCCATATTTTTGCTAATTCATGAAACCAATTTTTTTTTTTAAATTCCAATTTTGCCCTTAGTCTTTCCCAATATTTCCACATCTAAATTTTCCATAGCCAACTTATGAACCAAACAAGATCAATACATTACATTGTCCTTAACTTGTCTCAATTATCCCAAGGTATCCAAAGGTGTAAGATACGGGTTATAACATCCTCCCCCCCTTTATAACATTCGTCCTCGAATGTTAAATTAGCGTTATAGGGGCTTACAAGTATTTCTGGGGGAGTTCCCTTCGTACGGTTATCGCACACAACTCGTGCATTAATCAACACAATCAAATAAGTAATTCTGATTATCTGTAGGTACAGGAGCCAAGTAGGGGGGGGGGGGTACTTCCTTCCGTCTCGACTCGAACCTCTTAAGTCACCTTTGCTTTACTGCTCTTTCGCCAAACGGTACCTTAATGCGAGCCACATCCTTATCACACAGTTTTCTTTCCTGCCAACTAGGATCGCTATTGGCCGTTTCTCGTAGGGCAACTCTTCTATTCCTCGAATGCCCCTCCACGACGAATATTATAGGGGTCACAATGTATTTACGACACATAAACATGCGGAACACTAAATGCGCTGTTTCACAATTAGACAGTAGATCTGATTCATAGAAAAACCTTGTCTACTTCACGACTGGTCCGATAACGTCTAAGACATCTCGACTATGTTTTTCTCATAACACCCCTCATGGGTGATATTTTTCGAAAATGTCCAGTTACCAACCCGGAGTTCTAAGCGTCGACAACGATCACCTGTATATGATTTTTGTCAGCTCTAAGTCACTAATGACTGTTCCCAAGTGAGTTTCACTTTAGTGACTATCCGTTGAATTATATTTGCACCAAGTAACTTGGCCCTGTCACTATTAAATTGGCTAACTGCTGACGCACATTTCTTACCATACAGAGCCTTAAGCGGTGTGTTCTGATTGCTATTATTATCAATAGTTCGACAAGTGGCAAGTGTTCATTTCCATTGCCTCTGAATTCTATGGTACGGGCTCATAACTTATTTTCTAGCGTCTGGATAACACGCTCGCCTTCTCGCCGGTTTAAGAAAATGAATGTGGGTTTAAAACTTACTTGTATTCTTAATTTCTTCCGACGTATCTCCGGGGTTAACCGTATGCCGGGTATTTTGTTCGACATAATAGGCGTGGACCTTACAAAATTTCACTACCTCCCTGAGGTATAATTCTACATAGTTCGGGTAATCTTGTTTAACCACTCTATGATTTCCTTAATGATATCTGTCATATTCTTGGCATTTATTTCATATCACTCCGTTGTCTTTGATTCAAATTCTTTCATTTTCCTTTTTCTGCAATTTTGCTCTTAATCTTCACTGCCACTAATTATATTGTAACCTCTGCGAAAATATGTAAACATACGCAAGTTAATCCAAGAAATGCCTTAGCATCGCCTTACTAACCTTTAGGTTGTTCCTTGTCTTCTCCCTTTGTCTTACAATCAGTATCGGGAGGAATCTTTAATTGATCCTGGTCAAGTTCTGCTTACTTTTAGTACCAATTCCACTTTGGTAATTTGTTCTAGACCACCCTTGCATTTCTATGTATCATATTCAAAATATCATAGCTATATTGTCATTGTTGGATCCTTACATTTTTTTATCAATCATGTACTCACTTGGTTTGCTTATTGTGCAATTATTCGTGAGTTACATGACCATTCTTGCATAATTTGCAGAAAGTATGTTCAATCTCAAACATAGTCTCTCCTTTTTTTTCTGACTCATTCTATCTTACATATCCCATTCGTACCAAAATGCGCTGATTCTATTTGTCGTATTCCTTTCTCTTTTTACAAGCATCCACTACCTGGAATCATATTACTCACAACCTTCACCGACAATCCCTAGTACCACTTTAGTTATCGTCTTGGCTCCCATTCGTTTGTTGTCGGTTTCAGATTGTACCAACTGGTTTCAGCATAGGATCTCACAGAAAATTCAAGCGTTCACATTAAACGCGCCGTAATATCAGTTGATTTCCATCTTACCTTTGTGTTTCTATTATCCGCTTCCCCCCTTTTTGACGTATCTAACTAAATATTCTAATTAACCATTTTAGCAAAATCTCTTTTTCCTTTTTTTTCAATTCAAACTCTGTACGTAGCGAATACCGATGATACCTCACAGAACATACGATTATATGACGCATTCCCGCCATTCAAAGCTTCCAATTCCGGGTAGCGGAACAAATATATCAATATTCATTTCTGTAACTTTCATGTCATTCCTTACTTTCTTCCATCGTATGTAAGGCCCACATATAGGCATTTCATCCTCCTATGACTTGGCTCTATCGCACGATCTAAGACGTAAAGAAGGTCAACAATCCCTAGATGACTCGTAGCCTCCCCGTTTATAAATGTGGCGCGCTTCACACCATAAACGGGACTCTCATCGGACACGACTTTGCGGTAACCCCTAGGACGGACACTCGCTTCGGACACACTTTGTCACACCCTGATTTTACTAGGGTGTGATGGGCACCCGACCCCATATGCGGAGCCGAGCGAACCCGCGGACTCTTATTAAAATAATTCCCGAGACTCTTAATCGACACAATTGTACAAATATTCGTAACACATTTGTCACATCTCAAACATAGTCCCCTCAATATCTTGTACAAAATCTAATCTGACATTAAACGGTAATATTGGTTGCTCAGCGTTTAATCCGCTGACTTCTTTTAGGGCGTTCTGTGATATCATTATCTATTGATTCCATCTTAGTCTCCACAAACTCTTAATTCCCATTGGTGAAAATTTCGTGTTAGTTCGGATAACGTCAGCCACACTTGTGATTAGGCGCCTGATAACAACATATCCAAATCATATTGTATTTATTCCCGTCAAAAGTTAATTAGTGCGTCTAATCGTTTCAAATTCTTCATTTCGTAACATTTATATTTTGACGATAAATATTCCAAGCTTTCTGACAATACCATCTTTCGTTCTAAACTCTGTATTCAATAATAACGGAGTATAGGTCATCTTGAGGGTACTTCGTATTGTCTATTCAAATCTCCACTCACCATTCCTACATAGTAATTTTCCATAAAATCGATTGTCGGTTGTCTCTAATCCGCCAACGACTTTGTTGCTACTAAGCATCGAATGTCATTCGTTTCGATCTTTAACAACCGTCTTTCCTATAATCATTTTTCACGCCATACCCCAATCCATAACTCTTCTGAACAGCGCATCTCATTTATTAACTACTTACAATATTTTCTTTTCCCCCTTTTTGACGTATCTGACAAATTATCCTAATTGGCAATTTCAAAGCTAATCTCTTTTTACCATTCTTATTCCAACTGCCTCGCACACAAATAGAAAGTCGATCGATACCTCACGCATCATGCGGTTATATGACGCATTCCAACCATCCCAAGCTTTCAGTTTCCGGTAGTGAAATAAATATATCAAAATTCTTCTCTGTAGTTTTCATGTCATCACTTACTTTCTTCCATCGTATGTAAGGCCCGCGTATAGGAATTTCATTCTCTTATGACTTGACTCTATCGCACGATCTAAGACGAGTTAAAGGTCAACAATCCCTAGATGCTCAGTAACCTCCCTGTTTATAGATGTGGCGCGCTTCACACCAAAACAGGACTCTATACACGACTTTGCGTACAACCCCTAGGACGATAACTACTTTGTCACACCCTGATTTTACTAGGGTGTGATGGGCACCCGACCCCATGCTAGGAGCCGAGCGAACCCGCGGACTCTTATTACAGACATAACTCCTAAGACTCTTAATCAAACACAAATGACAATTTCCGAAATGGTTTTCGGACATACTCTTTTTTCGTAATTTTCAAATCAATGAATCTAAAATACATGGAATTTATTACATGATACGTAACGACATATCGACCGATGGAGCATACAAAACTCGATGTGCGAACCCACGACTTTGTCCGCAAAGTCTCTAACAAATAATCGAACACATAACATGCATCACACGGCGAAGACTCCAGAGCAAATGAGCTTGCCAACGCCCGCCGGAACATCTCCTACAAAGCTCGTACTCATCCGGGTGTACCTGCGCGATGAAACGCAGCCCCCCGAGTCGATGACGGAATATGTCTTGAGTATGTAAAGACAGACCAACAAATAGAATTATAACTAAACAGGATACGGAACATAAATGTAATAACCGGATATCGTAAATGTTTACTCATAGAACATAAGCAAATGCATAGCGAGAAAACATGCCATAGCCGGTCCCCATCATGGGACTGCAAATGAATCGCCCCGATACCGGCGCCTGACAAAGCATATCGTATCACAATCAGAATGTGCACATATCATAGCATATCGATGGCCATATCATATCATATCATATCATATCGTGTGTGTACATGGCACAAAGATACTTCACAACCCATGTACATATATACCGCCCTCACATCGAGGCACGCGAACAATGCGATGGAAAACGCTTGATAACATATCCCGGCCCGGCTCGAAGAAGGAAGCATTGAGGCATCCACGAGTGGAGTAGTGAGAAACCAAATGCAACATAAAATGTACAACATATACAGAGATCGACGGAATAATCAAACGACATACCATGAAAAAGTGGTCCCGGACGAGGCATAGCACATACCTTTTGAAGGCCGCGGAGATTCTTATCAAAATAGAACTTCGTGGGTCATTTGTACATATCAAAATATAAAACGTATATAGAAACTCGATAGCATAACTCGGATAACACATCATACGAAGAAAATTGAATGATGATCAAAATGTATGACTTTCTTGATGTCACGACGGATTATGTCAAAAATAATCTTTCTAAAATCGTTCCCATTTTTCGAATATACTGTGAGGCTCTTTAAAATAATTAAAATGGTTGTCATAAAGTAGTTAGAAAAAAGAGACAAAATTTTTCCTTTGCATTCTACTCAAAACGAGTCAAATGAAATAATACAGAAAAACTCGGGAATAGTGGGCCCACCTCGGGTCAAATGAGGTGGTGTACACATAATACGTACTTCAGTTTTCACAGTATCACTTTTAAGAGTTTTAAGATGGTCGGATTCAATTTGCGTAAAATCTAGATGTTAAATAATTTTTCCAACTGTTTACAAATTATTTAATTCAATTTTACTGAATGGAAAAGGGGTAAATTTGGACGTAGATTCCAAAGAATAGAGTCGTCCCCGAGGACCGAATTCAAACCTATTACATCTAGGACATGCCAAGAGAAGGAAGGGTGGAGCCTTACATACCTTTCTTGCCCTTCACGCTCGCCAAAGTCCAAATCCCGCTTCGTCCAAAACCTACAAATGGTCACATTTACCAATTTGCTATTCATAAGGCTTAAAATTTCAATCTTAACCAATACTTGTCTATAAAAATTTGGGCAGCATCTCCTCTATATACATAACATCCCCGAGATTCAAATTCGGCCAAAACAACAACAACCATTCCAACAACAATATAAACAACATCAACAATCGACTAGAAACGCATTCTAGCGCAACTAGTCTTATTTTCCAAATAATGCAACAACTCCAAATCCAACTTTACACTTATAAGTCAATATCCATATTTTCATGTTCACATACTAATTCAAGATCATTCAAACATAAATCAAGAGTATTCAAGCCTTATATCCAATGTTCAACAATTTCATTTCCATTCAATCCCAATTCTCATATATGCAACAAAACCATCCCAACACATTTTCTACTTACTACTTCCTCACTAACAATCATAATCCACACTTTAACAACTCCATTATCTTAATACCATAAAATCACATTAATATGACCTAATTCTCTACATTCCATTTTCTTGCAAACTTAACCCATATATCCTTAAGCAACTTTCCCACAATTCACAACTTTACTAAATTCATCATATTTTCATTTGCATTATAGAATACATGTTAATAACAACTAATCTACTATATGGAAATTAGTTCATATTTTCCCACACCTCACACACATGCACACGGCCACTTCCCACATTGCCAACTTCAACAAAAATCATTAAACTCCCATTATTAATGTAGAATCCACAACAACTACAATTAGAATACCACATAAAAATCAACTCATCTTTGCCTACACCACACATGCACATGCACATGCACGGCTACATACTACTTCACACAACCATCATGCAACTTCCATGTTCTCATGATTTCTACTCATTTCTACATTTCACAACATAAACCAAATCTTCATAACCCATAAAAGAGAATGAAATCATACCTTTCTTCACAACTTCCCAACTTGGCTAAAGTGATAATTTTTCAACAAAGAATGATTCTCTTCTAAAATTATACCATGTTGTAGAGGATCCTTGAATTAGTGGAAATACATCAAGAGAATAATTTTTAGAGCAAGATTTCCATGACTAATATTTCATGGTGATGGCCGAATGGGGGGGGGAGTCTTTCTCCTTCTTCTTCTTTTTTTTCTCCTTCTCTTGTTTCTCTTGAAACTTCTAGGGAACTTTGATAATTAAGTGGCCTTTTATTTACTAATTCATCACATGGATGAATTGCCATGGGCCTGGGTCTTCTTGTTGGGCCATGGCCGGCCAGTCTCTCATTTCATTTCTTTCTTCTTCTTTTTTTGATTTTTCCAAGCCCAATTACTTAGTCCATATTTTTGGTAAGTCACGAAACTAATTCTTGAAATTCCAATTTCACCCCTAGCCTTTTCCAATATTTCCACATCCACAGTTTCCATAACCAACTTATGTTTCAAACAAGACCAGAGTATACTCTTGTCCTTAACTTGTCAAAACTATCTCAACGTTCCCAAACGTGTGAAGTACGAGGTATAACATCAAGCCTGTCTCCCTGGCCACCTGCGGGCATGACGCAGTGTCCACAAACAAAAGGACGTCAGTACGAAAAATGTACAGAGTATGTAAAGCATGATCAACATCATTACAAAAGCACAATAGACAACATAAGATGGGAGGTAGTAGAACCATCGTCATAAACACTTACTTGCTTTTCATGGGGACCTTCCATTTCTAATGCGTGATTGTGTACATACATCCATACCCGTATCCGTCCGTATTCATATCCGTACTCATTTACATTTTCATACCCATATTCATATTCATAATCGTATTCATATTCATTTACATATTCATATTTAAATTCATAGCATACCCGACCATGAAGGATCGGTGTTTCACATACCCGGCCATGGCAAGACTCGGAATACATACCCCCGATACCAAGGCTCAGGGTTATCCGTACCCATCTGCAGCGGTGCGCGCGCAATACATATCTTACCTGGCCATATAAGCTCGGGGTTACATAATAGTCATACATAAACATATATATAAGAGCTCATAAGCATCTTTGACATCATTACTATCATCGTTTTATTACATCTATCCTTAGAGGATCACTCATCATATAAGGAATTTCATAGAATCGTAACACAACGAGAATCGTGAGCTTTAGAGATAGATCCTTCGGTGGACATCATAGGCTCATGAAAGAATAGATATATGGCCAAAGAACCATGCCTTATTGAAAGAAGGGTTAGCCTTACATAACTTTCCATTCAACTATTATATGGCTTGAACGTTCTCCTTCAATTCTCACGTTTCTACCTTCATTAGAGTTATACTAACATTAGATAATCGATAGCTTAGCATTCATGACTAAAGCTAGAGAAAATTGGGCAGCATCTCCTTTGTTTATACAACTTCCTCCATATCATATGTCAACTCCCAAACATCAATAATAACATTCACAACATCATAACAATAGTCTTTATTCACCTACATTATCCATATTCTTCAATTCGCTTCAAATCATCCATATCCATGGTCATAGCACACGATCACATTCACTCATATATACAATTTCTATCCCATGTTCTTAATATCATTTATAACATAATCATAATCACAACATATCAAGAATCATGACTCAACCCAAGCTACTACTCACAAACATCACTATTCTCACATTCAAGACCCATTTTCTATCTCCTTCTACAATCCAAGTCTTTCAACTTCTCAATACTTTAAAAAACATGTAAATACCATAAAACTTATCTTAGATGGTGTAGGAATGGACCTTGAGTGGAAACACTTCACTTTGAGCAAAACCCTAGTTCCACTTCAACTTGGATTCCTTGCCTTGGATGAACTTTAATGAGTTCCTTACACCTGATTCTCTTGGTTTGATGAAGTTGATCACTAATATCTCTTGAATTATTATGGGAGAAGTGTGGAGAAATATTCTAGAGAGTTCTAGAGAGAAGGGGAGTGAAGAGGAAATAAAATGAAATGAACTTGATCCCTTATTAATAATACTCCATCTGTCCCGACCAGATTCTACGGACCAACATACGGTCCGTATAAATTTCACTGACCGTATGTCTGGCCGTAGATTTGGTCCAGTGAGGCTGGCCATCTGGGCTGATTATACAGCCAAACATACGGCCGAATATTTTATATACGCTTGATACACCGTATAATGCCCAGATTCTTCCGAACTCATTCTCGTCGACTCGTTTGATCTCCAATCCTTATGGAACCTTCTTAACACTTGTTTATCACCTCATTAACAATCTAAGGGACGTTATAACTCTTCTCCAAAACATCATTAAATCATCATTAACTTGTTACTCGTAAATCCTTCCCGATACATATCGTATGCCTTGCCTTCCCTTGGCAAACATTCTTCTCTTACCTCGAATGTCTTTGAAATCTCAATTAGGGTCATCAAATTTCATTCCTCACTTATTGCAATACCGTATACTTCGTACTCTTCGTTAGTCTATTCACTGTGCATCAACGGAAAATTTTTCGAGGTGTAACACTTGTCCCATCCTTTCTACAGTTTCTATTTCCCGAGAGGTCTGTAGACAGTTGGAGATAGTTGGTATGTGATGTAGCCTTGTTAGCTCCCATTCTTTTGTGTACGGTATATGTAGCGGCCTAGTCGGCTTACACTATTCTTTTCAGTATATATATATGTGACACCCCGACTTTACTAGGGTGTGATGGGCACCCGACCCCACGTTTGGAGCCGAGCGAACCCGCTGACTCTCGTTACATATCAAATCTTCCAAAAATTCTTACGTCAACAAGTAATAGAAAACGTAGACAAGCCTCCAGATTTTTTTTTTTTTTTTGAAACATAAAAACAACATGACGCGTTGGGTGATTAAACTGTCCCGTATCGACATACTACACTCATGACTGCTCGTCCAAAGTCTCTAACTTCAATCCAGAGATCCTAGCATAGCTCGACTCGGCAAAGACTCCAAGAACAAGTGGGTTGCCAACTCACCGAACGTCTTCTATCCCCCGGTTTCTATCCCTGTCTGGGTGTCACACGCGGGCATGAACGCAGCCCCGAAGAAGAGGGGTCGACGAGCATTACCGAGTATGTAAGGTACGAATAGTAACATAATGAAAAAGTATACTCATGAGTAATAACGTAACGGACATAGAGACATATCATGTACTGTAAAAAAGTAACCTGACGCATCCGAGTGCCTCTTAAGGCGGAATCATGCATGCTTAATTGTTATAACTTGTATGCATCCATAGCACATGCCCGAATCACATAACATCATTAGCCCGCGTCGGCCTCTCGCGTCCATAAACCTCTGTATATACGCCACTAGTGGGGATCGTGCCCAGAAAACATCCATTTGTATATCATACGCCGCCCACTACACTTACCGTAGTGGTGGTCGTGCCCGATCCCTCTAGGCCGGTGTAATCATGCGCCGCCCACTACGCTCCGTGACGGTATCATATCCGACCCTCTGGCCGCCGATGTGGTTGATTATATGTCGCCCACTACGCTTACCGTAGTGGTGGTCATATATACCCTCTAGTATACTTATAACATCCATCATAAGCATGCATTGGAGCCCAATCAAAAATTATAACTTTTATCGGAGTGACGTAAGGTCGGAAAACCTCCGATTACATTATGGATTAATCATCATGACTTTGTCTCACCTTGAAGGACTATTAATAAAGGCGAGACTATCAATGGAGAGTAACATCGTGAGAAACATAAAAACAGGATCATAAGATATCGTTCATAATTGAATCTTTAAATTAGTCATTATCCATAGATAGAGTGAAGGAATCAAGAAATAACTTAACATTTTCATATTGTCATATTCACGGTAGAACCATATCCTCGACATAGTCATCATAGACATTTACTCATATTCAACATCGTCGTTGTCATTGTAAAATCATATTCGTCGTATTAATTGTAAAAACTTTCAAAATCATAAAACTTGGTTTTGGAGAAAAATGAATATTTTTGGTAAACATTTGTAAACCTTTAGGAAGGAAAATCATGTTTTAAAACCATTACTTCTAGCTTTTGAAAATGAAATCCTTATGGAAACGTTTAACATCTCACATATGAGTCATGCCATAGAAAGAAAAGGGACGAGCCTTAACATACCTGCGCCGCGCCTTACTAGCTACTCTTATTCGTCCAAACTTGTTGCCGCTAGTCTACATTCAAGACGATTGACACAATCATTAGATTTATTACCGCGTACTTCTCTTAACCTTTCAAATACATTTACTTGTTATCTACCGAAATTTAAGATTTCCTCTGTAAATACACCATCCCCCGAGATTCCAACTTGGCTTATTTTAATCAACAACAATTCGGGAATTCAACCCGGCCAAGCTATCAACAATACCAACACTTATCATAGCAACACTTCAATACCCATCCAATCCACTTTAATTCAATTCAATTCACATATCCTTCCATCAACTCAAACGACATACTACTTTATCCGAAACCTTCAATTTCAACAACAACCATACATTTCATTATCATGCACATTCGTTGGCTTCAACAACACTTTCATTTTACGTCACATATTCCATAACAACAACAACTAGAATATCAATTTACATCAATTTACCATAGCTTACAATCTTCCTACCCATGTCTCACTTCAAATCATTAAATTTTCATTCAACATCATAGAATTCACTACAACAACAACTAAAATACTAAATGGAATCAAGTACCATAACTTGCTAACCACTTTCACATTCGGCCACCACAACTACAAACATAATTTTTCCATGAATTTTCCATCTTTACACATCACAACAACAACACAATATGCTATATAAAATTCATTCATTCTTTCCCATGCAATACAACACAACACAACACAACACCTTACATAAAATTGGTCCATTCTCTCTACACTACATCACACATGCACGAACCAACCCTTGTAACACACACATTTCATGAACTTCTTCCATTTCTTGGCATCACAATAACAAGAAACATATTACATAAAATTAACTCAACATCTTTACACACTATAATACACATATTCGGCCATACCACAAATGTCCATGCTTCATGAATTTCATTCATTTCTTCCTCTACAATACTTCACGACATGCATAGGCCATCCGTAACATATGAAAGAGAGTGTTAGACCTCTACCTTTTCCTCTTAATTCTTCAACTTCCCCACATAGCTAAGGTTATGAACTTGCAAGAATAGGTGTTTCTCTTGCTCCAACAAGTACTTCACTTTGCTAAGGACCTTCCAATTAGTAGGAAAATAATTTTTGAAATTGTTTTCTCAAGGTTCTCTTTTTCTTCAAGCTTGGCCGTATGCCTACTATATTCCTCTTTTTCTTGTTTTCTTTCTTTCTTTTCTTCAATTGTCTTCAACTAAAAGATGACCTCTCTCTCATATAACTATATATCTAGACTTTTCAAGCATGTGAAAGGCACATGCTCCTTTTTCTTCATTTCTTTTTTTTTTCTAGAGTTTTCTTCCATTTTCTTGACTTTTCTCAAAACTAACTTAAAGAAGACTAAGTAGCTTCTTGTATAAGCTTTAGTCCACACACTTACACATATATACAATTAGTCTCCATGAAAATTGTAGGCATATACTTAGGTACCACACGGCCAAGCCCTTTAAGAATCTCCAAGAAATTTTTGTGAAATTCCCATTTTGCCCCTAGACTTCCACATTATTTCCATAAACCATTTTGCGAATTTCCCTTTTTGCCCTTAGCCTTTCCCAACATTTCCGTACTAATAATACTCGTAAACAATATCCATAACCCACTTACACATTAAAATTGTTGGGGAAATAGTCTTACTTTCTAACATTCCACGACTATCTCGAAATGTCCGAACATACAAAGTACGGATATAACATCCTCCCCCTTTAGAACATTCGTCCTCGAATGTTCAACCGACCCATGGGTGTCATAATACTACGGAGGGTTCCGTTTATAGTTGTTCATTCCTTTATGCCCGTTTCTTATCCTTTGCCTCGTTTTCCTTATAATCGAACTCCTTGACCTTTTCGAGTCCTTGTTCGATATCACATGGGTTTTCTAATTTACTGGACCAATGCATTACCCTTGTCTTTCTCGACCATCTCTTTTCTCATCGTTCATCACCACACCTTAACGGAAATCATGTTTGGGTACGCAATCTTTACTTAACGGATCCAATGCGTCGTAGGCTATTCCTTTATCCTCGTGTCTATCTCTTAGTATACTCATTGTTATTTCGCTTCTACTTTTCTCCCAAGTATTCTTGCGACACACCGACATATTTTTGTACTCGATTCCAAGCTAATAGATTTCCTTTTCTCGGTACTTGATAGTGTTGCGATTCCTTTTTAGGTCTAATATAATATGGTCTCCCCCCCCCTTTTGGGCTCCTTATATATAACCGCCTTCGAGTACCTTCTTTCTCTTGCTATTTCTTCATATGGGTCCTAAAAGCTCGTGAACTATTCCTTTCTAACACATAGATCTCGCCTTTCCTAGGTCATCCTCTCGTAACAGCTCTTCCATGCGAGGCAACCATACTAGTATGGCCATACATTTATTCCTTCATATATCTTTCAAGGCCAAAGTCTTATTACATCGTCGCTAAGCTTAATCACTCTTTTTTTACTTCACATTCCCCTATCTTAGTCACTATTCCTTCCGCTCGCTTATCAAAATCGGTCTTCAAACCGCGTACACTCCTTTCCCCGTTTCCTTTTATCACTTTCTATTCCTTTTCACATGTCTACTTTGAGTCCTTACCCAAACAATCTCGCGCTTTGTCGATAGCTTCTCTCAGGTTTCCTCACTAAGCTTTCTTACTTTTCACTTTTCCCGACTCCGTTGATCTCCTTGCCTTCCATGAACTCACTCTCTTTCCTTTGCAACTATCTCCACACTAGACTCTCAAGTCTTAAGCTTGTAATAGAACAATAGCAACTTACCTTGTAGCACCCGTACCCTTTATTATTTATTGTCACTCGAACTTCGGTATCCTTTACCGATTAGCGCCTTCCTTATCGTAGCGCCGGTCATTGGACTCCTTGTCCACCGATACAATCATATGGAATATCTACACACTCATATGTATATATATATATGTGCATTATTCACTAACCCACAAAATACTTTCAAACATTATTCAAGCCTACCCAACTTTCCCGAGTTATGATACACTTTTTGTCTCTTCACCATTCTAGCCTACCTTGTCTTACGTGACCCCGTATGGTTCCCAACCATTTTGTATACTTTAATTTCCCCTTAGGTCACTTTTAACTTCTCATTTGTCTCTCGTATCTCAATTTGTAGAACTTTTGGTTTATTTCCCGGTGGGGTCACCCATCCCGAAATTGCTCCCACCGAGCACGCTTAACCCCGAACTTTGGTGAGATTCAGTGCCTTAACACTGATATTTTCGCGTCCGCTTTCTCATATGACCTTTATAACATGGTCTAAAATCAGCCGAAGCCTTACAGCTTCCGAAACATTTTCGTAATACGTCCTTTCTTTTACATTTACCATTTTACCCTTTTCTCTTCTCAATATTCACTTTCCGCCTGGCGTACATCTATTTTCCTATCCGGCTCCCGACACGTAACAGAACAAATATATCCATCCAATCTTACCTCTTTTGACTTCCATATCATCCCTCGCCCTTTTTTTTTTCCGCCGATAACGGGCGCTGCGAAAATCAACGTTAGCATAAGGAATCTTATTTCCTATGACTTGGCTCTATCGCACGATCTAATGATGTAAAAGGTCAACCATTCCTAGATGCCCCCACCCTCCTCGTTTATAAATGTGGCCGGCTTCACACCCATAAACAGACTCTACCGGACACGACTTTGCGTACATCCCTTAGACCGACCTCGCTCGAAGACCACTTTGTCACACCCCAACTTTACTTTGGGTGTGACGGGCACCGACCCCACGTTTGGAGCCGAGCGAACCCGCCGACTCTCGTTACATATCAAATCTTCCAAAAATTCTTACGTCAACAAGTAATAGAAAACGTAGACAAAGCTCAAAAATTTTTTTTTTTTTTTTTTTGAAACATAAAACAACAGGGCGCGTAACATAAATGTGTGTAATAAAAATATATTAGATGAACCCGTCCGAACCGACATACTACACTCATGACTCGTCTCCGCAAAGTCTCTAACTTCAATCCCAGATCCTAGCATATAACTCGACTCGGGCAGCACTCCAAGAACAAAAGGGGCACGCTAACTCCGCCGGAACGTCTTCTATCCCGGCTTCGTCCATCCGGTGCACCGCGCGGCACGAACGCAGCCCCCGAAGAAGAGGGGTCGCACGAGCATTGTACCGAGTATGTAAGGCATGAATAGTAACATAGTAAATCATACTCATGAGAACAAAACACGGAACATAGGAACATATCATGTAATCCGTAAAAGTACCATGACGTACATCCGAGTGCCTTTAAGGCGGAGTACGCATGCCATCGTTACTCTTATATGCATCCATAGCTTTGTACGAATCACATACACATCATTAGCCCGTACGGCCTCCGCGTCCGGGCAAACCTCTTGCGGCGCCACTAGTGGGGATCGAGTGCCCGGCCAAATAGGCCGCTTTTTAATCATACGCCGCCCACTACGCTACCGTAGTGGTGGTCGTGCCCGACCCTCTAGGCCGGTGTAATCATACGCCGCCCACTACGCTTACCGTAACGTGGTCGTGCCGCCTGTGCCGTGCGGTTATGTGCTGCCACTACGCTACCGTAGCGGTGGTCATGCCCGGCCTCAGGCCGGTGTCATAAAATAACATCCATCATAAGCATGCATTGGAGCCCAATCAAAAATTATAACTTTATCGGAGTGACGTAAGGTCGGAAACCTCCGATTACATTATGGATTAATCATCATGACTTTGTCTCACCTTGAAGGGACTATTAATATAAGGCGAGACTATCAATGGAGAGTAACATCGTGAGGAAACATAAAACAGGTCATAAGACATCGTTCGTATAATTGGAATCTTTAAATTAGTCATTATCCATAGATAGAGTGAAGGAATCAAGAAATAACTTAACATTTTCATATTGTCATATTCACGGTAGAACCATATCCTCGACATAGTCATCATAGACATTTACTCATATTCAACATCGTCGTTGTCATTGTAAAATCATATTCGTCGTTTAATCGTAAAAACTTTCAAAATCATAAAACTTGGTTTTTGGAGAAAAATGAATATTTTGGTAAACATTTGTAAACCTTTAGGAAGGAAATCATGTTTTAAAACCATTACTTCTAGCTTTTGAAAATGAAATCCTTATGGAAACGTTTAACACATCTCACATATGAGTCATGCCAAGAAAGAGAAGGGACGAGCCTTAACATACCTGCGCTGCGCCTTACTAGCTACGCTTATTCGTCCAAACTTGTTGTCGCTAGTCTACATTCAGGACGATTGACACAATCATTAGATTTATTACCGCGTACTTGTCTTAACCTTTCAAATACATTTACTTGTTATCTGTAGCCAAATTTCGGCAGCATTTCCTCCGTAAATACACCATCCCCGAGATTCCAACTTGGCTTATTTTAATCAACAACAATTCGGGAATTCAACCCGGCCAAGCTATCAACAATACCAACACTTATTGTAGCAACACTTCAATACCCAATCCAATCCAATTTAATTCAATTCAATTCACATATCCTTCCATCAACTCAAACGACATACTACTTTATCCGAAACCTTCAATTTCAACAACAACCATACATTTCATTATCATGCACATTCGTTGGCTTCAACAACACTTTCATTTTACGTTACATATTCCATAACAACAACAACTAGAATATCAATTTACATCAATTTACCATAGCTTACAATCTTCCTACCCATGTCTCACTTCAAATCATTAAATTTTCATTCAACATCATAGAATTCACTATAACAACAACTAAAATACTAAATGGAATCAAGTACCATAACTTGCTAACCACTTTCACATTCGGCCACCACAACTACAAACATAATTTTTCCATGAATTTTCCATCTTCACACATCATTCCAACAACAACACAATATGCTATATAAAATTCATTCATTCTTTCCCATGCAATACAACACAACACAACACAACACAACACCTTACATAAAATTGGTCCATTCTCTCTACACTACATCACACATGCACGGCCAACCCTTGTAACACACACATTTCATGAACTTCTTCCATTTCTTGGCATCACAATAACAAGAAACATACTACATAAAATTAACTCAACATCTTTACACACTATAATACACATATTCGGCCATACCACAAATGTCCATGCTTCATGAATTTCATTCATTTCTTCACTCTACAATACTTCACGACATGCATAGGCCATCCGTAACATATGAAAGAGAGTGTTAGACCTTACCTTTTCCTCTTAATTCTTCAACTTCCCCACATAGCTAAGGTTATGAACTTGCAAGAATAGGTGTTTCTCTTGCTCCAACAAGTACTTCACTTTGCTAAGGACCTTCCAATTAGTAGGAAAATAATTTTTGAAATTTTTTTCTCAAGGTTCTCTTTTTCTTCATGCTTGGCCGTATGCCTACTATATTCCTCTTTTTCTTGTTTTCTTTCTTTCTTTTCTTCAATTGTCTTCAACTAAAAGATGACCTCTCTCTCATATAAATATATATCTAGACTTTTCAAGCATGTTAAAGGCACATGCTCCTTTTTCTTCATTTTTTTTTTTTTTTTTTTTTTCTAGAGTTTTCTTCCATTTTCTTGACTTTTCTCAAAACTAACTTAAAGAAGACTAAGTAGCTTCTTGTATAAGCTTTAGTCCACACACTTACACATATATACAATTAGTCCCCATAAAAATTGTAGGCATATACTTAGGTACCACACGGCCAAGCCCTTTAAGAATCTCCAAGAAATTTTTGTGAAATTCCCATTTTGCCCCTAGACTTCCACATTATTTCCATAAACCATTTTGCGAATTTCCCTTTTTGCCCTTAGCCTTTCCCAACATTTCCGTACTAATAATACTCGTAAACAATATCCATAACCCACTTACACATTAAAATTGTTGGGAAATAGTCTTACTTTCTAACATTCCACGACTATCTCGAAATGTCCGAACATACAAAGTACGGGCTATAACATCCTCCCCTTTAGAACATTCGTCCTCGAATGTTCAATCGACCTTATGGGCGTCATAATACTACGGGAGGGTTCCGTTTATAGCTGCTCATTCCTTTATGCCCGTTTCTTATCCTTTGCCTCGTTTTCCTTATAATCGAACTCCCTGACCTTTTCATGAGTCCTTGTTCGATATCATGGGTTTTCTAATTTACCGGACCAATGCATTACCCTTGTCTTTCTCGTCGACCATCTCTTTTCACATCGTTCATCACCACACCTTAACGGAAATCATGTTTGGGTACGCAATCTTTACTTAACGGATCCAATGCGGCTGTAGGCTATTCCTTTATCCTCAGGTCTATCTCTTAGTATACTCATTGTTATTTCGCTTCTACTTTTCTCCCAAGTATTCTTGCGACACACCGACCTGCTACGAAATGTCCGAACATACAAAGTACGGGCTATAACAATATATATACGCACAAACAGTTGATAGCTGTTGATGTTGCTTTTGTATAAGTCAGCATGAGTTATGAGTCATATGGGCCACCCGCATTGTTCAGTGATATTCAGGTACGAGTATAGGTGTGCTTGGTCGATAGGGGTCAGGCACTCGTCACGGCTCATCGGTTGGGTCGTGACAACAATGAATCACAGGAATAAGATGTTGTCCAATGCAATGCAATCAATGATAAGTATCTCAACTGTACACACATGCTAAAGGCCTTAATCGGACAGTAGTCATAACCTGCGGGGAACCCATGGTGTCCATGTACTATCTGTCCTGAAAGAGCCTCGGACCCGGATTCACAGCCCTCCATTCTGGCAAGAGCCTCGGACACGGAACCATATACCATAATTACCTCAGAGGTGTCACAATTCCTTTCATAAGTCTTTCATCAATCATATCCAAACCACAAATGAGTGCATAAATGCAAACATGATCAATCAATACGAAGAGTATATATATCAACCCCTTCCTTCCAAAAGAACACACAAAATATACCTCATGGTTCAAACGTAAAGTAATGGCGACAAGCCCACGTAATCAGAAGTCATACCAACCTAGGTAATATCCAACCAGACTTCATGCCCGAAAGCTTAATCATGCTTTCTCCCGTTAATTCTACTATATATACAATCGACTAATCAAAGTCTAACTAAAGTAAACTATAAACTACTTGGTAGCTAAGTAAGAGCTACAGACAATCAAACTTTTGCCTTGCCCTTTCGTTGCGCCTCTAAATACTCAAAGTTTAATCATATTCGAATTCTATATTAGAAATCATGAAGAATAACAACCATATTGCTATACTTATCATTTGGGTCAAATTCAACTATGGAGAAAGGGGAAAAGGGCACACAAAGGTAAAACGGTCAGTTCGAAAGTGAAATATGCAATTCCATGTTATAGGAGTTCAATTCTACTAAACAATTGCTAAAATGACTCAAGAATAGGCTAATTTCGAGATTTAAGTGAAAACCCTCAATTTGGGTATGAACCCTAGTTTTTCATCCTTCAAATTAATCAACACAAATGGAAGATTCAAGCCTATTAGTTATGAAATCATCAAATATCATGAATAGATTCATCAAATCCACCGACAATTTCCCTTTTAGAAAGACTAGAACTCATTTCAAGAAATTATCATCAAAACCCATTTTCTCTCTTTGAGTCTAGTGGATTTCTTGCATGGATTCAAGCTTTGGAAGATTAAATCAATGAATACTAGGTTAGGAAACTTACCACAATGAAGATTCAGTTAGGAGCTCCTCAATTCGCCCCAAATATGCTGAGAAAGGGATGAATCCCCAAATATGCTGAGAAAGTGATGAATGAAACGATAGAAGTTTAAGGGTTTTATCCTACCTTTAAAGATTCTGGAAACGCCATAATCCCGCTGCAACGGTCACAAGTCTGCTACAGCGGGCTCGCGCTAGCGGGACCTAACCTGCTGCAGCCTATCTGCTACAACGGATATCTGTCCGCTGTAGCGCCTAATCCCAACATCGATCACCTACTATAGCGCCTAATCCCAACATCGATCACCTACTATAGCGGGCCTGGTACTGCTACAGCAGACAC
The DNA here is from genome assembly GCF_029784015.1 of Lycium ferocissimum. Taxonomy (NCBI): domain Eukaryota; kingdom Viridiplantae; phylum Streptophyta; class Magnoliopsida; order Solanales; family Solanaceae; genus Lycium; species Lycium ferocissimum. Next base: position 2,975,919 of record NC_081349.1, on the reverse strand, counting down.
CAGACACCAGAAAATCTGGTTTTACACAAGTCTAATTCTGAAATCCGACAATCACCTGAGATCTCGCAGATACAAACTAAACATGCATACACACACAAAAATAAGCTACGGACTCTCTCGTGGTCACAAAATTCCCAACAGAGGTCTAGTTGACCGGGTCAACACCCAATGGCCAAACACCAAGTTTCCAACCAATTACCCGAAACACAACTAAATACCTCGGGAACCGAACCATCACCCCACCAAGTCATAATCGACCCTCTGGACCTCACAGAATTGACGAAAATCCGAAAAGGCCCGTTTACCCAAAAGTTAACTATTGGTCAAATACTTTCACTTGAGGATTTTAACTCCTTCAGTTTCCACTAAAGTCGCTTAATATCTCGGAAATTGGTCAACAAAGGGTAAAATGGTCAAAAGACACAAATTATGACCAAAATTAAGTAACAATTAATTATTTCAATTGTAGCTGCAACAAATCATATAACAAGCAATTTTCAAGTATAACCGCAATTGATCATCTAACTAGTTATGATTAATTTTAAATTGTAAATGCGAATTATGGTTATAAAATTTTGAAATTGGAAGGTAAGATGATTATTCATTTAATTAATTCAATTTCTTGAAATTAAACGGAGTAAAATATTTGTCAATTTTCCCTTTTAATAATTTAAGCAATTAATTGAATAATTGTTTCAAGTCATCTTCTAATTTGTCTTGACAAATATTTTAATATTAATAATAAAATATGTAAATTATTTTTAAATGACTTACAATATATATTTGAAGTTAGTTTGCTAAATGAAATGGCAAAATATTATCAAAATAATTTTATAAAATCATTTTGATTTACAAAAAACACATATTTCACTCTGTTTGAGATTCAGGAACTCCGAATAATTAAATAAAATTATTAGAGGTAAAAAATGAGGTGTCAACAATTATGACCTACAAAAGGAGCTTAAACTCAGTGTAATAGGCACCCTTTTACAACAAAAACAATCTATATTCACGGTTATAATCAAAATTATAGTTCTTTAGTTATTCTTATTGTACCGAGTTTATAAATTTCTTCAAGGCTAAGTGTTCAACTGAAGTGATATTCAACAAAGGATTTCCTCCGAACTCATACAACCCAGGCTAATTTTATTACATTCCTGCATTATTATTATATGATTTTATTACTTGTTACCTATTATTTATACTCATTAATAACAAATCAATTCACGTATCCTTTAAACCACTAACAAATTTTTCTATACCTTTTTTGGGCTAAAAAATTAATGCTAGTGATTATCACCTATAAAAGGAGCTTAAACTCAATGTAATAGGCATTCTTCTTGACAGTATCACAATTATAAGCAAAATATAGTTCTTTTGTTATCCTTATTGTACCGGGTTTATATAGTTCTTCAAGCCTAAGTGTTCAACCGGAGTGATATTCAACAAAGGATTTCCTCCGAACTCATACCGTCCAGGCTAATTTTATTACATTCTTACATTATAATTATCTAATTTCATTACTTGTTATTTATTATTTATACTTAATCATAAAAAATCAATTCAAGTATCCTTTAAACCACTAACAAATTTAGCTGTACCTTTTTTTGGGGTAAACAGTAAGTAACAACGGTTTTGGATGTTCGTTTTACTATCAATAATTTCAACTTTAGGACTTTCTTCTAACATTGAATCTTGTTATTTTTTCCCTTTGGAAGATAGACTATTTTGTTACATTTGTAAATGAAAAAAGTCACAGAAAATTGGAGAATAAAGAGTGTTTGTTTTCATTACTATATATCAATTTCATAAATATGCAAGTACAAGAATCTTCTCTTCTATGTAAGAAATTATATACCTTCTAAATAATGTAAACTGCTAAACTTAACCTGCAAAAAATATATTTGTCTCTAATGTGAATCTCCTAAATAAGGTAAAAATAATAATAATATTTTCATCATATCCCAACACCCCCTCCTCAAGTTGGTGCATAGATATTCTCCATGCACAACTTACTAAGAATTTCGAGAATATTCGGCTTCTTTACTAAGAATATTAGCTAATTGATCTTCAGATCAAATTTTTGGTAACTTCAAATTTTTTCCATCTAATTTTTCTTTGATGAAAAATCTATCCCCCTCAACATGTTTTGTCTGATCTAATAAATAAATGGATCTTATGTCTAACTCAACCCCAAAGAGAGATATAGGGTGAGGATTGTACAAATCTATATGAGGAGACCAAATCTCTCATTGCTACCCGATGTGAGACACTCAACACTCCCACCCCATGCCCAGGGCTGGACATCTGGAGTGTGGACAATTAATATGGGGGTCAACGATTGGTAAATCATGAATTAAGAAGGGTCTGGCTCTTATACGATGATAAAAAAATAGACCTTGGGCCTAACTCAATACCAAAAGCTAGCTCTTGATGGGAGGATAACCCTGGACTGTATTAGGAGACCAATTGCCCATTACATATCCGATGTGGGGCTCTTAACAACCCAAACCATATTAAAGAGACCATCCATCCCTTAAAGGTCCGATGTGGGACTCTTCACACCCCCTCACGCCTAGGGTTAGACAAGCGTGGTCTTTTTTAATATGGGGGCCCAATATCGAAAAATAACAATTGAGATGTGAATGTTAAGGAAATGGACTTCGGGCCTAACTCAACCTGAAAAGCTAACTCACGAGGAGAGGATTGCTCAAGACCATACAAGAAGGTCAATCACCCATTACATATCCGATGTGGGACTCTTAACACTCCCCCGCATGCCCAGATCTCGTTAACTGGAGCTTAGACAATATAATATGGGGTCCAAAGATCACTAAACAAAGAATTGAAATGGACCTGACTTTGATATAATGTTAAAAAAATAAACCTTGGTCCTAACTCAACTCCAAAAGTTAGCTCATAAGGTGAGGATTGTCCAAGTCCATATAAGGAGACCAAATCTCACATCCCTAGCCGATGTGGGACACTCAACACCCTCTCTCATGCTCAGGGCTGGGTATCTGGAGCGCAGACAATTAATATGGGGGCTCAACTATAAATTAGTATGAGCCTGGCTTTGATACTAGGGATTGGCATGGTACGATATTTGAAACTTCATTTAGGTAATTTTGGTTTTCGGTTTTTAAAAGTACTATACCACTATCATACCAAATTAATTCAGTATGGTTCGGTATTTTTTGGTACTGTAAATCAGTAACCATAGTTTGTTCACTTCGACTTACATATACTCATATAATAGAGAATTATGACTTCGACCATTCTAGCTATGTCTTAATTATATCATACTAACATCTTACACATATAAAAATATTTAAATTAAGTACAACGATTCCCTTCTTTAATGGATTACGTAAAAAAAGGAAATTTCTATGAGGATACTTCAGCACACGAAAAAGGCATTTCAATAAATTATATCAACTAACACCTTACACATGTAAAAATATCCAAAAGAAAGTATAAGCAATTCCAATGTTTAAACAATTAATTTTGTACTAATACTAGTTCATATGTTTGTTAGTATTTTAATAGTACATACGAATTGTATATGTAACTATATACTTCAATATGGTCGGTATCTCGAAATTTTGTTTATAAATATAGAATACCGTATGAAATATCAATTTTTTTAAAATGCATACCAAATACCGTACCAAATACCATAATACCGAAATCGTGTTATCTAAAATTTCAATTTCGGTATGATAATTGGTATTTACCGTACCATGCCTACCCCTATCTGATACCATGTTAAAGAAATGGACATTGGGCCTAACTCAACCTCAAAAGAAATATTCAACGTGTCTGTGTGCCACTCATATCGTCATAGTATTTACAGTCATCAAAGCCCAAAGGCTATGTGTGTGTCTTCGAAGGTACGGGTAAATGTCATAAATCGGCTCATAGATGGGCAAAGTGTCACGCCTCAAACATGATACTGACGCAACAAGCATCTGATGCTAAGGAACCGCATCAAAAACACCTTATAAAATGTAGAGATACAACAACTAACACCAATATTGTAATTACTAACCCTAACAATCCCAATTAAAGTTTAAGACAATTATAAATGGAAATACGAGATGATATAAATAGTCCTAAAACTCGCAAGGGTGGCTCAATTGGTTGAGTATGGGGCTTTCATAATGGAGGTCTCAGATTCGAAAACCCCTGCAGGGGATTTGCCTTATGGGTCGAGCTCGTCGCACTGGGCTTGCTGTGTGCGGGTTTTCTCTCTTGTGTGGTTTGCAGACAGGTTTATCCTTTGCACACCTGAAAGGTCTTGACTGCGGGTTGCCTTGTCATAAATAAATAGTCATAAATTTAAATATTTGCTAAGCAGCGCAAAATGACCAAACAAGTCAAGCAATGACTTCAACAACTACCCACAATGTTGACATTTATCAATGGATCTTCTAAGAGAAATAAATGAATAGTCTAACCTCAGAACAAGTAATGACTTCAACAACTACCCAAAAAGTTGAAGTTTATCTATGGAGCTTCTAAGAGAAATAAATGAATAGTCTAACCTCAGGACGTAGCTTGAAGCTGAAAGAAATAAAACTAAAGATAGATGGGGTCCCACAAACAAGTATGTGGGCCCACCAATAAGCCTAGAAAGTAGCAAGTTCACCTACTCCCTGTTATGGTTCACTTTTACGTGGGCACAAAAGCCACTATCATAATTTGGCTCTTTTTTGGTTTAACAGAGTCGCCACCTAATTAATTATGAGAATTTGGAAAACTGTTTGTTTTAAGGTTAGTCTTCTTGAAAACCTCTGTAAAGTACCAAAGTTCGGGTAAGGGTCTGGATGATTCTCTAAGGAAGGTGTTATGCACCTCGGAAGCAATCCACACAATGAGGTTGAACTACGAGTTTAAATTTTGTGGCTAAAAAGTATATATTTGATTAAAAATGCGCTTAAAGAAATATGTATAAAAATAGAAAAAAGATTAGTAAAGTATTGCCCTTACTTGTTCATTCATGACATATTTTTTGGAAGAAAACTTGTAAAATTGTCTTGATTCTATAGTAAAATGGGGTTAGCTTATTCAAAAGGGTTAAGTAACTTTTATTACTTTTTGAGACCAAAACACACCTAAGGTTTTCCTTTCAATAGAATTCTACTTCAATTTGGTCCAAAGTAATATAGGTTTATTTTTTTTTTTCAAATAACTCAAGAAAATGATTTGGTAATCCCATTTATTTTTAATAGCCATGATTTTTACAAATAGGGACAAGTCTTAGCCAATACCTCCTTTTGTTTACAAGTCTTAACTTTGTTTTTACGAGTTATCACTTGAAAGACATTTTGCACTAGAAAAATCTCTTTTGAGAAAAAATCAAAATTTTAGCTCTCTCTATCTACTGTTTCCATCGAAAGCTCACTGGTCAGTTATAAAATTCAACCTTTTCACTCCTTAATCATGTGAACAATTAGTTTTTACCTCAAACATCCAATTTTACCTTTCATGAAGTTCCAAAAGAAAGAGCTACTGGTATTCATTTGAAAATAGTTTGAAAGTTGGATTAAGTCTCGAAAAAACGGGTCTCTCTACCATTCTAACGATCGTAGAATCGTTTGCCTACTTAAAATTTCAACCACGTCCTAAAGGGTTTCACTAACATACAAGTTTTTTTTTTACAAAATACATGCGCATAAATGAAAGGAAAATAACAGCAAAATGGGTTGATGCGTTTACTAAGCCTATCAGTATAAATATGCAATTTTCACCCATTGCTGGACTTTCAATTCTGTGGTTGACTGGATATAAAATATGTTGGGCTAATGTGGAGGTGCTGGGCAGAGTCCATTTTGGACTCTCAGATGAGTGGTTATGCAAAGAAAAAAAGAAGAAAAGGGATTAGAAAGCATCTTGGCTTATTAGACAACATAATAACAAAATTAAAACATATTACTACTTAGTCACACAAGGCATGCCAAGATAGACAACAAATATGCAACTAGTATATTGTATATTTTATAGTATATCACTTTATTACGTAGAATAGAGGGAAGGGGAGAAAGACAATGAATTAAAAGGAAATATACAATACAACCTGATATACTAGTATATTCAAAGATATACAGGGGTATACACTTATTTATTCATAGTATACTATGTGTATACACCTTTGTATACTTGGAAATACTCAAGGTATACTAGGTTGCGTGCTGCGACATAGCAAGAAGAAAGAAGGAGGGAAGGAGGAAATGACCCAATAATGTGCAATACAACCCCAATACACATGAATATTTGTCATGACCCAATTTAGCTAAGTCGTGCGAGCACTTACCTTTCCTACCTTGGTAAGCGAACCCTCAACCCAACGATAGTAAAAACGTAATTAAATAATTAAATAAGCGGAAGAGAATAAGTCACCTAAGTCTGACTATAATAATATAGAACAAGTGTGGAAATAAGAAGATACACCTCAGAGTTTGGTCTAATCCACACAAGAACATCTAACTAGAATCTAAAGTTTGGAATATCAGTAATACATCAACACTGAATATGTCATGACCCAAAACGATGAGTCGTGACAAGTGTCTGACCTCTAGCGACCAAACACCCCTATACTCATATCTGAACTATACTGAACATCAAGGGCCCATAAATGGCATAAACTGATCTCGTAAAAGGGGAAACATCAAAACTCTGTACAATCTGTATATACACGCGTACATGCGAAGAACGATTGCAAGCCGGCTAGCCGCTACATATACTGTACACAAAAGAATAGAGGCCGACAAGGCTACATCATCTGACTAATACATACAACTGTCTACAGACCTCTACTGGAATAAAAGCTGTAGAAAGGATGGGACAAGGCCCCGTCATACCCATATGCATGTACATCCAAAAGGGCTAGCATACAAAAATAAACTGCAACTCTGAATCAATGGAGCGCACTAACCACTGCTGGATAGAAGTCCTACTAAGTTGGACCACCTGTCGGTCTACCTGAACCTGCGGGCATGAATGCAGCTCCCCGAGCAACAGTGAGTCAGTACGGATAATGTACTGAGTATGTAAGGCATAAGAACAACATATATATATACAAGAATCATGAATAAGATCTGAACTCATAAGCTGAAATGACTATCTGTATGTACTTGTATGAACTAGTATCTGTTTGTATCTGCATAAATCTGTGTAACTGACATGCCACTGTGGGCGCATAATATGCACACTCATGTCTATAAATGAAGGTCATACATCTATATATATATATATATATATGCGTGTATAACGCCTGATATATGTGCGTGTATAACGCTTGTTTCTCTTCTCATATCATATCAGCCTCTCTGCGGCCATATCATATACATTGCTGCGGTACGTGCAGCCTGATTCTCATATAATCATCATGGTGGTAATGCGTGTATAACGCCTATCTCTCTTGTCATACTCCACATATATCTAATACTCGCGTATATAACGCTGTTTGGTCACAGGTCAATGTACATAAATATATAATGAATGTAATGCATGAGTAAACTGTATGTATAAAACTGGCTACATAAGACCGGACCCATGAATAGAAGGAACACTCATAACGAGGTACATAAACATCAAAGACTGAAGTACTTCTAATGCTTCTAAGAGTAGAGTAATATGGGAGCTCGCTTACTCGCTTGTTGGCTCACATCATAGGATCATGCCAAAGGAAAGAAAGGATAGCCTTAACATACCTTGAAGTATACCCAATCGTCCAACTTCTACCTCTCGAACTTGCAAGTCTACAATTAAGATAACATAGTCCTCAATTAGATTATTTCATAATTTTCTTTGTAAGCTTACAACTCTTCAACTTCTCATTTGATCCAACATTAACCACAATACCCACAACAACAATGGCGAAACATATATATATCAAAATATACTTAAATCCCTTTCCAATCATCTCTTAAAATAACCCCAAGTTACTATCTTAACCTTCATCAACTTACCACTTCCACAAATATCCTCTCTCTACTTAAAATCACTAAAACTCTTGATAAATAACTTAAATACAAGGGTAGAAATCATTTCCATACCTTGAGGGGTCTAAAATTGTAAGAGTCACTTCAACTCCAACTTCCTAAGCTTCACCACCTTGAAGAAACCCTAGAAACAACCTTCTTCTTCACAAGCACGGGTTCACGGGGCTCGGATCTTGCCAAATCTCCACTAATATGGTATAAAATGTTGGGAGAGAAAATATTAGGATTTTTCTCTGACTTGGAATGGAGGAAAATAATAAAGAGGGTCGTAAACCACATATTTATACTCGGAATTAAAAAGGCTACAGCGGTGCGGTTCGACGAGCTAGTCGACGACCCGTCGACTTGTCGACGGTCCGTCGATTTGTCGACGGTCCGTCAACATGCTCCATCGACTTGTGCCTGCAGATGCAAGGCTGCAAAACCCTGTCAACGCCGCACATCGATGGTCCGTCGACGATGACTGGTGTCTGTAGATTTTCTCAGATTCAGTTCAGATCGCGTCGATTCAATTCGCTCAACTTCTAACTCTGTAAACTGCCAAGAATACCTGCTTGTACCTTTGTACACGGGGTAAGATACTTTCTACCTCCAAACTCGGGCTCGAGTCTCTATCCCAAGGGCATACCCGACTAGGAAACGAGGGGTTCTCCTACGACGAAAATGAGAGGTGTAAATTCTTCCCCCCTTAGGAACATTCGTCCTCGAATGTTCAAACATTCATGGGTTATAAAAATTTCAGCAGAGTTTCCCCTGTAAGTATACAACCCAACCTGCACACAGCAACCCAAAATATTGCCGCACAGGGCCACATACTATAACATATAATACTAGGGCCTCACACGACCGATTACGATAACTGAAATGAAATAATACCTGAGGGAGATAGTGCCTCAGACTGCACCTCTTGTACAGCTGGGAACAAATGCGGGTACTTAATCTTCATCGCTTCTTCCGCTTACCATGTCACTTCCTCAACATTCTTATTTCTCCACAAGACTTTAACGGAGGCTACATCCTAGGTCCGCAATCGACGGACCTGTCTGTCCAATATAGCCACTGGAACCTATTCATATGATAACTGCTCGGTCACCTGGATATCATCTACTAGTACAGCTCTTGAAGGATCTCCGATGCATTTACGAAGCATAGATACATGAAATACCGGATGTACCGACTCTAACTCAAAAAGGCAATTCTAGCTCATATGCCACCGTGCCCACAATACGAATGATCTTATATGGACCAACATATCGAGGGCTTAACTTACCCTTCTTGCCAAACCTCATCACTCCTTTCATAGGCGAAATTCTCAGGAACACCCAATCGCCTATCTCAAACTCTAGCTTACGTTGCCGATTATCCATATAGGATTTCTGTCGACTCTGTGCTGTTAGCAATCTTTCTCGAATCACTTTCACCTTATCAACTGCTTACTGAATTAAGTGCGGCATACTAATTGATTCTCCCTGACATCAAACCATCCTATGGGTGATCTACATCTCCGCCCATGTAAGGCCTCATAAGGAGCTATCTGAATACTGGAATGGTAACTGTTGTTATATGCAAACTCGATAAGAGGAAAATGATCATCCCAACTGCCTTGAAAGTCAAGTACACAAGCTCTAAGTATATCCTTAAGGGTCTGTATAGTACGCTCACTTTGTCCATACGTACGCGGGTGAAATGCAGTACTAAGACTCACCTGAGTCCCCAATCCCGGCTAAAAGGACTTCCAGAATTTAGCTGTGAACTATGCTCCTCTGTCTGAAATAATAGTTGTAGGAATACCATGAAGTCGAACAATTTCCTTGAGATAAAGCTTCGCATAATCCTCAGCTGCATAAGTAGTTCTAATAGGCAGAAAATGGGCTGACTTTGTAAGCCTATCAACTATAACCCATATCGAATCACACTTTCGCTGAGTACGGGGCAAACCTGTAATAAAGTCCATATTAATTACCTCCCACTTCCATGTCGGAATCACCATAGCCTGCAATAGATCTCCGGGCTTCTGGTGCTCTATTTTGACTTGTTGATAATTCGGACACTGAGCAACAAACTCCGCTACATCTTTCTTCATACCATCCCACTAATAAACTTCCTTGAGATCATGTTACATCTTTGTTGAGCCCGGGTGAATAGAATAGCGAGAATGATGTGCTTCCCCCATAACCTGCTGACGAAGCCCTGCAACATTAGGGATGCATAATCTACCTCTATATCGGAGTACTCCATCTCCTGTAATCACAAAGGGTGTCTTTTCCTTCTGAGGTGTTGTATCTCGGTAATGAACTAAAACAGGATCCTCATACTGACGCTCCTTTATCTCGACTACCAAAGATGACACTGTTGTGTCTTGAACAGTAACTCCTGCATCACCTGAATCTATCAAGCGAACTCCAAGGCTAGCTAATTGATGAACTTCAAGGACCATTTCTCTTTCAAGGACCATTTCTCTTTTCTCTGGCGGCATATATGACAAACTACCCATGGATTTATGATTAAGGGCATCGGCTTCTACATTAGCGTTCCCAGGATGGTACAGAATATCCATATCATAATCTTTTAGCAACTCCAGCCATCGCCTTTGACGTAAGTTCAATTCTTTCTACTTAAAGATGTACTGGAGACTCTTATGATCAGTATAGATATCAACATGGACACCGTATAAGTAGTGCCTCCATATCTTCAAGGAATGAATCACTGGCGCTAGCTCAAGATCATGGGTTGGGTAATTCTTCTCGTGCTTCTTCAACTGTCTAGAGGCATAAGCGACAACCTTACCGTGTTGCATCAACACACAGCCCAATCCAACACCTGAAGCATCACAATATACCACATAGCCATGCCGCTCCTTTCGGAATAGTCAAAGCGGTGTCAAGTCAACTTATCCTTCAACGTGCGAAAACTCTGCTCACAAGCTTCTGTCCATTCGAACTTAGCCGATTTCTGAGTCAACTTAGTCAATAGGGCTGAAAGAGAGAAAAATCCTTCTATGAACCTTCTATAATATCCTGCCAGGCCTAAGAAGCTACATATCTCTATTGGTGCCATGGGCCTTGGCCAATTCTTCACAGCCTCAATCTTTTGGGCATCCACTCTAATGCCTTCTTCTAAAATAATGTGACCCAGAAAAGCCACAGAGTTCAACCAGAACTCACACTTGGAAAACTTGGCATACCAATCTCTACCTCGAAGAATCCCAAGCACAGCTCGTATATGCTCTGCATGATCAGCCTCTGATGGCGAATAAACCAGAATATTATCTATAAACACAATCACGAACAAATCTAGGAAGGATCTGAATACACGATTCATCAAATCCATGAATACGGCTAGGGCATTAGTTAGCCCGAACGACATAACACGGAACTCATAGTGGCCATATCTAGTCCGGAATGCCGTCTTCGGAATGTCCTCTTCCTTCACCCTAACCTGGTGGTATCCTGACCTCAAGTCTATCTTCGAGAAGTATTTGGCACCTTGCAACTGATCAAATAAATCATCAATCCTCGGGAGCGGATACTTATTCTTTACAGTCACTTTATTCAATTGCCTATAATCAATACACATTCGTAAAGAGCCATCCTTATTTCTTACAAATAACACTGGCGCTCCCCACGGCGAGGTACTAGGCCTAATAAAGCCCTTCTCGAGCAAATCTTTCAACTGCTCCTTCAATTCTTTCAACTCCGCAGGTGCCATCCTATATGGAGGAATAGATATTGGCTGAGTGTCTGGCAATAGATCGATAGTAAAATCAATCTCTCTCTCTGGGGGAATGCCTGGAAGCTCATCTGGAAACACTTCTGGAAGCCCATTCACCACCGGAACAGACTGAAGAGTCGGCGACTCTGCTCGCACATCTTGAACTTGAACTAGGTGAAAAATATACCCTTTTCTGATCATCTTCTCTGCCTTAAGGTAGGAAATAAACCTACCCCTAGGCGAAAGCGAAACATTTAACTTACTTCTACTCTAGGAGCGCTCGCACGGGGCCGAAACCCAACCATCTTTGCTCTACAATCAACATTAGCATAGAAAGAAGCCAACCAGTCCATGCCCATAATAACATCAAAATCAATCATATCTAACTCAATCAAATCTGCTACGGTGTGGCGGTCACAAATAATAAAAACACAGCCCCAGTATATTCGCCTAGCTTTAACCAGATCACTAACTGGCATAGACACCTCAAAAGGTTTGATCAACTCGGCCTCTATCCCAAACTTGCCGGCAACAAAGGGCGTAACATATGATAAAGTGGAACCTGGGTCAATCAGTGCATAACATTATGGGAGGAAACTGATAATATACCTGTAACAACATCAGTAGACATCTCATGATCCTTTCTACCGGCTAGTGCATATACGCGGTGCTGAAGACCACTCGAGCTGGATGCTCCACTCCTCCCTCTTCCTCGCCCTGCTGGCGTCTGAAAAACTTGCCCTGGAGGGTGCATTGTAGAAGAAGAGCTAGCCACAGACCCTGTAGGCTGAACCATACCTGTACCAACCCTCATCGGGCACTCCCTCACCCTGTGACCTGACTGACCACAAGCATAGTGTTATGTCCCGTATTTTGTGCATTGAGATATTCCGAGCTAATTGCGGAAAGTTAAGGACAAGACTATTTTTCGACCTTGTTTTAAGACACGAGTTGCTTATGATTTTATTGGCATGGAATATTAAGGAAAATTTAGGGTCAAAAGTTAATTATGGAAAGTTGGCAATTTAATGAAATAAGGGCCAAGTGGCCGTGCATAGTGGAGTGGGCCATGGGCCACATGTGTTAATTATATATGTAGATATAAGATGAATAATTAATCATCTTCATCATTTCCATCACTTAGAAAATTCAAGAAACTTGGAGAACAACTAAGAAGGGCCATTCGGCCATGGTGAGCAAGAATGGAAGACCATGAGTAGTGATCAAAAAAATATTTTCTTCAAGCATTTCAACTCCTTAGAAGGTGCATAACAACATGGATTAATTGTTGGAGTGGTAAGAACAAGTGTTAGTTCAAAGCACCAATCCTAGCCGAGTGAAGAACTAAGTGGAAAATGTATGGTTCAATCTTCTTTTTCATGTGTTGTGGATGATTTGTACATGTTGTAGTATGTGAAAATGAATGAAATTCATGAAATTATGGTGTTGATGTTGTGGCTGAATATGGACTGTTTTGTGTGGCAAAGAATGAACTAATTTTACTTAGTGTTTTGATTGTTGTTGTTGTGGATTCTATGAGGTAAAATGGAGGTTTAATGATCCAAGTTGAAGTTATAATAGTGTGGGCTGATTTGGAAGTTAATGTGATTTTAATGTAGTCTCTTGAATTTTTGGGAATGATGTTGTTAACGTGTGGACTGTTGGTATAGTTTATGAATTTGGAAGAAAAGAATGTGTTGTGTTGCTCTTGTCAAGTTTGGAAGGTTTCGGGTGGCATACTGTATTGGTTGGGTCGTGTTGAATATTGTGTGGATTGTTTAAAGTGTCTTGAATCTTGTTTGAATGGTTTCGGATTGGTATTTGAACGTGTGAGCAATGATGTTGGATTGATTACATGCGTTGATTTGAATGTAAATGAAATGTTGACGAATTATGTAGAAAGGAGTTACTAATGTTAAAATACATTTGGAATTACTTATGATGTTGTTGGTATGGTTGTTGGTATTGTTGTTAATGATTTGGGCGAGTTGAATTCTCGGGGTTGTTGAATTTATAGGGAAAATCTTTGCCCAAATTTCTGTAGATAAAGTGCTAGTTTGGAATTGGATTACTAAGTGCTTATGACTAATGCTTGGTGTCAAACGACGATATTGTAGATTTTGAGAAGCCGAGACTTAAGTTCGGAATAGCTTGGAAAGCGGACGAGGTATGTAAAGCTTACCCTTCTTTCTTTTGGCATGTCTTAGAAGTAAGTAAGCTATGATATGATACGAGCCTCGGGGTAACTCTATTCTTACGATCCGAGCATGTCTATGATTCTTATTCACCTCTTAATATTGGCATTCTTAATGTAGTAGCATTATGGTTCTTAGGTCTTTGGTATGATTGGATTTCGAATGTTGCATAAAAAGTTTTGTTCCTAAAGGATCCTATGTCTAATAATGGCCGTAACTTTCATAAACGAAACCGGATTGCTTTGAAACGTTCGTAGAAGATTTTTTAACGAATAAATATCTCTAACTTTCATGGGCGGGCCCGGATTGATTTGATGCATATCCGTGGGCCCCCGAGACTTTCCCTTGTATAATTTTAATGACTTTTTGAATGAACTTAATATGGCTATCATCCCGACCCCCGAGTATGATTACTTACTTATCTGTTGAGTCTGTAATGATGTCCTATATGCATATGGTTACCCACGATTCTGCTCGTGCGTATGGTTGTTACATCTTTCGCCGAGTCCCGGGCCGGTTATGTATCGTGCGCACTATGCTATATTCTGAAGTATGATGTGTTTTCCGAAGTATGATGTGATACGAAGCATGATGTGATACGAAGCATGATGTGTTCGGAGATATGCAATATTTCGAAGTATGATGTGTTGTGGCGCCAAAGATGGGTTGGCGACCACGTTCTGTCCGCCGGGTCCCATTACGGACCGTATATGATATATGATATGATAATATGATGATATGATGATATAATGATTCCATTCACTGAGTCCCTCACTAGAGGGCCGGGTACGGTATATATATATGTGTGTGTGATGATATGATGGCTATACATGATGATTATATGATCTCCCCTTACGAGTCCCTCCTTTGGAGGGCGGGACACGTTATATATGCATTTGTACATGATGATTATTTACTTATGTTTCTAAGTCCCATAACGAATTGAATATGATATTGGCATGCATGGTTTGTGTTTTCAAAGTAAGTATTTTGATACCCTGGATATTGTACGCATTTTCTGTACTTCCTACTTTGGTTATACCCCGTCTACTGTATTTCATGCTTTACATACTCAGTACATATTCCGTACTGACCCCCTTTCTTCGGGGGATGTGTTTCATGTCACGCAGGTACCTACAGATGAGTAGAGGACGTTAGCAGAAGATATTCCAGCTGGATTGGCGAGCTCCATTTCCTCCGGAGTGCTGTCGAGTCAGAGTATTTATGTTGTGGCATCGTGTTCTATGTTAGAGACTTTGCATACAGAGTCACGTATAGTATATGTCAGTTTGTAAGTGGCTCTGTAAGCCGATGTATTATTATGTATTGTGTTACAAGTTTCATATGTATGCAGATTTTCCTTGATTTAAGAAGAACGAAAAGCATGTTTTTCTGAGAAGCTTACATTATGCATTCATGTCATGATTTAAGGGCCCAGTATGATTATGAGTATCACGAGAGTCAGCGGGTTCGCTCGGCCCTAAGTAAGGGTCGGGTGCCCATCACGCCCTAATAAGTTAGGGTGTGACAAATTGGTATCAGAGCAGTTCGTCCTAGGGGTTGTCTGCAAAGTCGTGTCCAGTAGAGTCCTGTTTATGGTGTGAAGCGCGCCACATTTATAAACAGGAGGCTACGGGGCATCTATAGTGGTTACTCTTCTTTCACTTCTTAGATCGTGCCATAGAGCCAAGTCATAGGGAATGAGATTCTTTCTACTAACCTCTGATTTCAGCAGAAGAATGGAATCGACAGAAGAAAGTGACTAGCGATATTGGAAGCTACAAAGCACGCAGGTAAGCAAAGGTATGAAAGGTATATGTCGAATAAGATATTGAAGTACGATTGAAATACAAGTTGAAGATTAAAAGGGAAAGCGAACAAGAAAGTGTAGCAGGCGCTGTTTGAGTTGGGCATACGAGGTATGTTCATCATTTTCGTACTGTTGTTGATATTGGGAGCCCTGTGTGACTGTGATATGATATGTATATATGTATGTTGGCCCCCGTGAGGCATCATATTTCTGTATGCAGGTTTTGGAGATAGTAAGAAATATAGAGGAAACTCTGTCGAAATTTTCCCAGAAATAAAAAAGAGAATGAGATATAGGTTTGTGATACGACTTGAAAGGTCATGCCAATAGTAACGATAAGATTTAACTAAGCTACGAGTACGGCTGACATCGAGAAAGAAGTTAATTGCTGAATTGAGGATAATAATAACTAGAAGGTCGATATCGATATGGCAAAAAGAATTTGGAGAGGACTGTAATCCTTGGAGATGACTTGGAAAAGGGCTGGTAAATCCTGATGGAGTGTTATTTAAGGTACTGACCGAATTGATAGGCAGGGATGAATTATGACGAACTTATAGCTAAAAGAAGTAATAGTATGATTAAGACAACAGTACAGAGGAAAATAATTACGATGGATATGAACGTATTGATAAGACAGTTTGTGTAATATTAAAGATAAAGTGGAGTCAGAAGGGTAAGAGACCCTTGCTAATTCGGAGGAAGATGTGTTATGAGAACGTTTCAAAATCTGTTAAGACTTCAACTTACTCCAGATTACGTGACGGAGGTCATGCGGTGAGGTGGACGTGATTATACTGGCATTAAAGCATCGTATTTCATCAGAGTTCCAAGGTTAAGCGTGCTGGAGTGAGAGAAATTTTAGGATGGGTGATCCCCTGGGAAGTTTTTACGAAAGTCTTACAAATTCAGGCGTAAGAAGCAAATGAGAAGCTAGATTAATCTAAGGAAAGTTAGAGTCTGCGGAGTGGGCAGAAACCTTCAGAGGTCGCGTGGGACGGGGCGGATTAGACCGGTAAGGTGAAAGAAGGTGCATCACAGTTCTAGGATTAGGGTGAGTTTGAGTAGCGATTGGGAATATTTTGTAAATGAGATGCTAGTAACTATGTATATGTATAGGCGTACATGTGATATTCCGTACATGGCTATGTTAGCGGATATGTGTATTCCGGCAACCGACGTGGCGGTATATGGAAGGCACTAATCGGACAGGGCAACGAAGTTCAAGTGAGAAAAAAAATATATAAATGGCACAAATACTACAAGGCAAGCCGATGCTGTTTCCACTACGGGTTAAGCTTGGAAAGCTCTAGTACGATAATATTTGGAAGAGAAAGAAAGTGAGTAGATGGAAGGCAAGGGGATTAAAATGTCGGAATAAACGTGCCGCCTAATTGAGAGTGGAAATACGGACATAGGGCGAGTATAATCGGGTAATAGTATAAGTACACCCCAAAAAGGGGGGAAGCAGGTGTGAGAGGTGCAAGTGTAGGATGGAGACAAACAACACTACAATATATTTGATACGGATGTTCGGGCTACAGGTAAGATTCCTTGCCGAGACAAGTTAGTAAGATCCAAAAGCCAACAAAAAGGGTAGAAGTTAGGATGGTAGTTGAGATAGTGCTGAGAATTAATTGTGGAGATCTTAAATGATATGACATTGGAAAGTGGATGCTTGAAAAGGGGAGAGGATGCGATAAGGGAAAGTAACGAGGAACTTACCGAGACATCGTGAAAGACAACGCTGCTATGATGGATTAGAGGCTAAGATGCGGGCAAGAGGGTTGTTCGCTAATGATACTGCCACCTATGAGTAGTAAGGGAGAAAAATAGAAAACCTCTTATAGCAGGAAGTGAGAACATCAAAGGAGTGAGTAATGGAAGGGAAAGGAGTATGACAAAATAGGCTATAAACGAATGTGAGTACGGAGGGAATATGTGAAGTAGAGTGAACCAGGAGAAGGAAAGATCATGATTAAGATTGAATATACTTTATACAATTCGTACAAGAGTAGTTATGTTACCTATGAACATCTATATGCTAGGGATGAGACCAAGCGAATGCTTAATGAGAAAAGTTTGAATTCAGTAATGACAATACGGTGATAATATTCTGGGTGCATTAAGGAAAGATGTAAAGATGGTCTAAGCTAAATTACCGAGATAGAATTAGTGCGGAGGACAAACAGGACATGGCTATGGTTGGACCAAAGATCTATGCCGATACCGGTTGTGAGAGAAGAGGGGAGATGATTTGAGAAGCTGAAGAGGAGATGAAGAAGAAATATGATTGGTAGATGAAACTGCAAGTGATAGTAATAAAGGAAAGCCCCGAGATTCTTGTGAGACCTTATGAGACTAATTGAACATTCGAGGACGAATGTTCTAAAGGAGGGAAGGATGTTATGTCCCGTATTTTGTGCATTGGGATATTCCGAGCTAATTGCGGAAAGTTAAGGACAAGACTATTTTTCGACCTTGTTTTAAGACACGAGTTGCTTATGATTTTATTGGCATGGAATATTAAGGAAAATTTGGGGTCAAAAGTTAATTATGGAAAGTTGGCAATTTCATGAAATAAGGGCCAAGTGGCCGTGCATAGTGGAGTGGGACATGGGCCACATGTGTTAATTATATATGTAGATATAAGATGACTAATTAATCATCTTCATCATTTCCATCACTTAGAAAATTCAAGAAACTTGGAGAACAACTAAGAAGGGCCAATCAAACAAATATTTTCTTCAAGAATTTCAACTCCTTAGAAGGTGCATAACAACATGGAGTAATTGTTGGAGTGGTAAGAACAAGTGTTAGTTCAAAGCACCAATCCTAGCCGAGTGAAGAACTAAGTGGAAAAGGTTTGGTTCAATCTTCTTTTTCATGTGTTGTGGATGATTTGTACATGTTGTAGTATGTGAAAATGAATGAAATTCATGAAACTATGGTGTTGATGTTGTGGCCGAATATGGAGTGTTTTGTGTGGCAAAGAATGAACTGATTTTACTTAGTGTTTTAGTTGTTGTTGTTGTGGATTCTATGAGGTAAAATGGAGGTTTAATGATCCAAGTTGAAGTTATAATCGTGTGGGCTGATTTGGAAGTTAATGTGATTTTAATGTAGTCTCTTGAATTTATGGGAATGATGTTGTTAACGTGTGGATTGTTGGTATAGTTTATGAATTTGGAAGAAAAGAATGTGTTGTGTTGCTCTTGTCAAGTTTGGAAGGTTTCGGGTGGCATAGTGTATTGGTTGGGTCATGCTGAATATTGTGTGGATTGTTTAAAGTGTCTTGAATCTTGTTTGAATGGTTTCGGATTGGTATTTGAACGTGTGAGCAATGATGTTGGATTGATTACATGCGTTGATTTGAATGTAAATGAAATGTTGACGAATTATGTAAAAAGGAGTTACTAATGTTAAAATACGTTTGGAATTACTTATTGATGTTGTTGGTATGGTTGTTGGTATTGTTGTTAATGATTTGGGCCGAGTTGAATTCTCGGGGTTGTTGAATTTACAGGGAAAATGCTGCCCAAATTTCTGTAGATAAAGTGCTAGTTTGGAATTGGATTACTAAGTGCTTATGACTAATGCTTGGTGTCTAACGACGATATTGTAGATTTTGAGAAGCCGAGACTTAAGTTCGGAATAGCTTAGGAAGCGGACGAGGTATGTAAAGCTTACCCTTCTTTCTTTTGGCATGTCTTAGAAGTAAGTAAGCTATGATATGATACGAGCCTCGGGGTAACTCTATTCTTACGATCCGAGCATGTCTATGATTCTTATTCGCCTCTTAATATTGGCATTCTTAATGTAGTAGCATTATGGTTTTTAGGTCTTTGGTATGATTGGATTTATTTGTTGCATAAAAAAGTTTTGTTCCTAAAGGATCCTATGTCTAATAATGGCCGTAACTTTCATAAACGAAATCCGATTGCTTTGAAACGTTCGTAGAAGATTTTTAATGAATAAATATCTCTAACTTTCATGGGCGGGCCCGTTGATTTGATGCATATCCGTGGGCCCCGAGACTTTCCCTTGTATAATTTTAATGACTTTTTGAATGAACTTAATATGGCTATCATCCCGACCCCCGAGTATGATTACTTACTTATCGTTAGTCCGTAATGATGTCCTATATGCATATGGTTACCCACGATTCTCGCTCGTGCGTATGGTTGTTACATCTTTCGCCGAGTCCCGGGCCGGTTATGTATCGTGCGCACTATGCTATATTCTGAAGTATGATGTGTTTTCCGAAGTATGATGTGATACGAAGCATGATGTGTTCGGAGATATGCAATATTCCGAAGTATGATGTGTGGTGGCGCCAAAGATGGGGTGGCGACCACGTTCTGTCCGCCGGGTCCCATTACGGACCGTATATGATATATGATATGATAATATGATGATATGATGATATGATGATTCCATTCACTGAGTCCCTCACTAGAGGGCCGGGTACGGTATATATATATGTGTGTGATGATATGATGGCTATACATGATGATTATATGATCTCCCTTACCGAGTCCCTCACTGGAGGGCCGGGACACGTTATATATGCATTTGTACATGATGATTATTTACTTATGTTTCTAAGTCCCATAACGAATTGAATATGATATTGGCATGCATGGTTTGTGTTTTCAAAGTAAGTATTTTGATACCCTGGATATTGTACGCATTTTACGTACTTCCTACTTTGGTTATACCCCGTCTCTTTTGTATTTCATGCTTTACATACTCGGTATATATTCATCTTGACCTTCTTCGAAGTGAGTTTCGTACCACGCGTGCCTACGGATGAGTAGAGGACGTTAGCGAGAAGATATTCCGGTTTGGATTGGCGAGCTCCATTTCTCCGGGGTCTTTGCCGAGTCGAGTATTTATGTTGTGGCATCGTGTTCTATGTTAGAGACTTTGCAGACAGAGTCACGTATAGTATATGTCAGTTTGTAAGTGGCTCTGTAAGCCGATGTATTATTATGTATTGTGTTACAAGTTTCATATGTATGCAGATTTTCCTTGATTTAAGAAGAACGAAAAGCATGTTTTTCTGAGAAGCTTACATTATGCATTCATGTCATGATTTAAGGGCCCAGTATGATTATGAGTATCACGAGAGTCAGCGGGTTCACTCGGCCCTAAGTAAGGGTCGGGTGCCCATCACGCCCTAATAAGTTAGAGTGTGACACATAGCAACCATCCAACCCCAATCGACATTGCCCAGCTTGTAGCCTACCACACTGAGCATACCGCGGCAAGGGTGGCCTCGCCTGGCCTGACTCTGGTCGGTACGGAGAGTCTGATACCTTTGAACTCTGGCCCTCTCCGGAATAAGAAGACCGATCAAACCTCGGACCTAGAAACCGCGGATATGCACTCCCTGCTGAATGGAATGGATATCGGGGATACTGCTATCTCTGTCCTCCACTAGACTCACCCCCAATATCTAAAGATGCAGCCTCTTCCCGTGGCCCCCAGGTCACGGTACGTCCTTCGGCCGCGCTCGTGGTCCTCCAAATTCTCGCGCATACGCGTATGCGGGAGATATCCATGCACAGGCCGTGTGCGGCGGTCGACAAGCATCTATCCAATGTGGCCCAGAACCGACAAAACAATGAACTGCTCGTCCTCCGTCTCGGCCATCGTAGCCGGGGCATATCTAGCCATAGAATCCAAAAATATACACGTCCCTACGGACGCTCATCACCGCCCTACTCAATATAGAAATCTATCGCACGGCTCGCCGGACCCGGGGAGGATAATGGAAAATAAAAGCATCCGAAAACTCTCGCCAAGCTATTTGAGTGGCATTCTTCCCTAGATAGATGCCAAGTGCGATACGTGCCGTACCGCAATATCACGAAGCCTGTCTGAAGCCGGCTCATGGACTCGACCTCATCCGCGTGCATAACCCTCAAGGTCCTCTGCATACCATCAATAAAATCTTGGGGGTCCATATTTTGCTTTATCACTGAGAACTCTGGAGGACCTAACCCAAGGAAGGTCTTAACCCTCGAAACTACCAGTCCTATCTGCCTGGTCAACGCCAACTCCCTGCCGCTGAGCCTGGGTGGCTACTAATCTGGTCAATAACAACATAGCATCCCGCACGTCCCTGCTCCCGGAGGATCCCGCTCGAGAACCTGTGCCGGAGGCGGGTATGCGATGTCTCG
>NC_081349.1:2917072-2953909 GCF_029784015.1 Lycium ferocissimum | reverse complement strand
AAAAATTTTTAATTTCGTGTCTGGGGAGTCTTATATAAGGGGTTTAGTTATGGAAAAAAAGAAAAAAAATTTCCTAGGTATTCATTTCTTACTAATTCATAAGTTCATATGTGTAATAAGAGTTAGCGGGTTCGCTCGGCTCCGAATATGGGGTCGGGTGCCCATCACACCCTAGTAAAGTCGGGGTGTGACATGGACAACCCGTCGACGTGTCGATGCTCCATCGACCTGCGCCTGCAGATGCAAGGCTGCGGAACCCTATCGAGCCGCACATCGACGGTCCGTCGACCATGTCGACGATGACTGGTGTCTGCAGATTTTCTCAGATTCAGTTCGGATCGCGTCGATTTGATTCGCTCAACTTCTAACTCTGTAAACTGCCAGGAATACCTGCTGGTACCTTTGTACACGGGGTAAGACACTTTCTACCTCTAAACTCGGGCTCGGATTTCTATTCTAAGGGCATACCCGACTAGGAAATCAGGGGTTCTCCTACGACGAAAACGTGAGGTGTGACAGAATATGTCTGGGAATAGAAAATAAGACATAAATAAAATAGAATTTTCAAGGCAGCGAACGTCTTGTTCTCACCCTGTAGACTCTAGCAAATCTCGGAGCGACTATGTGCCATGAGAAACAGAAGTAGGTCCCACCTGAAATTCTGCATTCATAAAAGAATGCAACGAGTGCAGGTCAGTACAAAATCACAGTACTGGTAGGTATCATAGGCCGACTAAGTATAGGTAACATAATTAGACAATAAAGCAAGATAGGCAGATAAATTGACAAGTATAAGTCAAACACAAGTCAGAACCAAGTACACGTCATCACCTAGGTTGAAGCATCTAAACCCAAGTGCCCCAAGTCTCAATATATCCAATCCGAAACTAAACAACACAAGTAAATCACTAGATCATCACAATACAATCCATAATGCAATGCAATGCAACGCAACGCAATGATGTATGTATGCAAATGCAATGCAATATTGTGCACACCTGTACTCCGGACGGAAGTATCGACGTGTCGGTAGCACAACCCATGGGAGACCCGCGGAATCCATGTACCTCCGGCAGCTCAAAGACAAACCTTGGCAAATCGCTACCACTCAATCCACGATTTCGGGACAACCATCGTGATATCGACTCTCGCGTCACTTACGCAACCGAGCCCTACTCATCCTCAAGATGTTCCTCAAGTATCATCAATGTATCAGCAATATATCATGAAGGATGAGAATGCGTGCAATGTATGAGTCAACATCAATAATCAGATCAATATCACAAGTACCAAGAATGGGTACACCAACCATATCATGAAAGACTGCATATGTCATATAGAATACTATCCTCGTATCAAACATAAACAAGTGAGGTGCCACAATATCATGAACAAGACATACCAATAGTCTCCAATCTCTACTATTACCACGCGGTATCAAGCCAATCTCCACTATTACCACGCGGCATCAAGCCAATAACAATAGAGCAATCAAGTCACAACACAACAGAGTGGCTAGCTGCAATCACACAATAGGGCCCAACCTAAGAAAATATCCAACCCAACTTCATACCCGAAGGTTTACATGCTTTCTCCGATAATATCATCTAAATATATGCTTCGCTAAACGAAGTCTCACCAAAGGTAAGCCATAACCTACCTGGATAGCCGAACAACAATAAGATCAACAATCACTCCTTAGCCTTCCTTTTATGCCGAGCCTCAAGATCAAGAAAGTCTAGGCATATTCGAAATCTAGATTAGAAATCATGAAGATCGATACCTATATTACTATCATTTCAATTAGGTCAAAAACCAACCCTAAAATTTGGGGAAACGGGGCCTACAAGGTCAAACGAGAAATTTCGTGGTAAATTATCCGATTAAGCACTAGGTGATCAAAACCCATCAACCAATTGCTAAATTAACTCAAGCATTCATCCAATTCCGAAATCCAAGAAAACCCCCCAATTTTCGGTGTAAACCCTAAGTCTTAATTCAAGAATTCAATACTAATAATGAAAGTTATTTAATTAATAACCTTAGATACATCACAATATAGTATAAACCAACCAACAAATCTTGATTTAGAAGCCTAGATAAAATATCCATTAAACCCACTTTAATCTTCCTTTACTAATGAACTAATAAGGAAAAAGAGATTCTAAGATGATTTGGGATTATGAAATAGCAAAGGGATTAGAAGGACTTACCACCAAGAATCTTCTCCAAGAATCCTCTAGAATTGTTCCCAAGAGCTCAATTTTCAGAATGGTAATAAATGAGGGACTTCAGACATTTGACACTTCATTTAATGAACTAACTGCCCATCACCTACTTCCGCAATACTATTACCGCTCTAGTGGAGCCGCTCCAGCGGTCATGCTGAATTGGCACAAACCGCTTCCACGGTAGGGTGACCGCTACAGTGGTACCACTGCCGCGATGTTGGTGCCGCTAAAGCGGGCACCAGACACCAGAAAACTATTCCCAATTTCACAAATCAACCTGAATTTCTGACCAATTCCCGAGGCCATCTTCTTACAAACTACATACACAGACACACATAAATACACGCTATGAACGTACTCGTGGCCTCAAAATTCCCCACGGAGGTCCCGTTGATCGAGTCAACTCACGACACCTCAATTCTAATTTTCCAAGTCCTAAAATGCATCCGAGTGCATTGGGAACCGAACTAGATATACACACAAGTTCTAAAAGGCCATCTAGACATCTCGGAATCGATGGATTTCCAAAAAAGGTCCGTTTACCCAAAAGGCAACTTTGATTTAAATCTTTTTCGTTTTAAGCCTAAATTTCACAAAAAGTCACCCGAATCAAATCTAAACACCTCGAGAAGCGTGTCAACAGTCACCTAGGGTCAAAAGTGAGCTACCCAAGCTCGAGAAAAGGGCGAAAGTGCCTGAAAGACTATAACAATCAAATGGGTTGTTACATCAGATACCAATTAAAGAATCGCTCGTCCTCGAGCAACAAGGAAGAAAGGACGAAAAAATGCTCGAATCGGCAATAACTGAAGATATCGGATATGCATGTCGGACTTCTCCTTCCAGGAAAAATTCTTATCGAACAAAACTGAATCCCAACAAATGATACAGAAAGCACCAGAACGGCTCTTCTCTAATATAGAAACATAGAAAAACTGGGTGAACATTCGACAGATCTAGTGAAAAACTAACTCATAGAACAAGGGTCCAACAATGGGTAGTCCCAAAGGCCAATCCACTTTGTCACGACCCAACCCCGTAGACCGTGACTAGTGCCCGAGCTGGACACTCGTATACACCTGTTATCTATAGTCATACATTACTAGCATGAACGAACTGATATAAGTATAGAGACAAGACGTATGCATATCAAAGCTACCCATCTCCTGAAGGGTTACAACCTTTAACAGTTAATATCGCACAAAAGCCGGCAAGGCTGTCATATATATATATGTATAGGGGAACGTCCCAACAAAACATAAGCCGAGAAGGCTACCTTCGTACACAGCTGCCATAATAAACATATATCTACGCAAGCCGGCAAGGCTGCCACTACAAATGGGTATGCCCCAAACACAAGTCATGTCCACACAACGAAACATCAACTACACACGGACCCACACATGTGACCACAGACCTCTAAGAGTGACAACAACATCATATGACGGGACAGGGCCCGTCGTACCCCGAACAACAAAGATATATATACATATCAAAAGGCTATACCACGACGCTAGGCTCCGAACAAAGGAGCACTCTAGAATAGGCGCGAGTAGATATCCTAGGTCGGCGGATCTCCGAAACGAGCGTCTGCACTGCGGCATGAAACGCCCCCCGAAGAAAGAGGGTCGAGACGGAATATGTACCGAGCATGTAAAGCATGGCAACGTAAAACGCGGTCATAACCGAAATAAGAGTACGTAAAAGTGGGCATAATAACGAATACCAAAATACTTACTCCCGAAATACAAATATGCATATCAATGTCATGTATCATATCCGGTCCACAATGGAACTGAGTGACATAAGCGAATAATCATCATGTTCATACCGTAACACATCATAATATCATAACTTGCCATATGAGGTGACATTAACCGATGTGGGATTCGCCTAAACCAATGTGGGATTGGCCTAAACCAATGTGGGATTCGCCTAAACCAATGTGGGATTCGCCTAAACCAATGTGGAATTTTGCCTCATCATTGGGTTTGCCCCACCATTAGTTTGCCCCACCACCGGGTTTGCCCCACCACCGGCTCGATGCCAACCGATCACACTCCATAATACATATGTACATCATATAACGTGTCCCGGCCCTCTAACGAGGGACTCGGTGAATAATATAGCGAAGCACGAGCGAATAATAAGCAACCACGTAAATGCAATTTATCTTTTGAGACTCGACGGATAGTAAACTTAACCACTCTCGAACATCGGGACAATAATCACATTAAGTTCTTCCTAATTACCATCATAGACTATATTAAGGAACGTTTCGGGATTCATATACATGTATCACCCTAGCATGTTACATCTTATGACATCGAAGCATACCTATGCAATTCCTTTTAAGAATAAGAACTTCGTACATCACATACTAGTCAATTATGTAATAAATAACGAAACCATAACTCGATTATACCAATAGTCTCAACATTAAGAACGAATAACAATCATATGTCATACTAGGAGTTAGAGAGTGGAGTTACCCCGAGGCTTGGATTATATCATACTTACTTCTAGGACATGCCAAAAAGAAAGAATGGATAACTTTACATACCTTTAGCGTTTAGTCGTATTATAACTTGTACTTGCCGCCCAATAGCACTTATCCTATATCAAGATATCAAGAGCTACAATTAGTCTACAAAGGAATTTAATACGTATTTTAACGCTAACAACCCCTTTCCAACATTTAGCCGACGTTTCGTTTGCATTCAAACCAACTAGTCCTACAAGCTAATATTGTTAGTCATTCTTTCATGTATCAATCCGAACTTGTTTAAACATGACTTAAGGGAACTTTGGACAGCTTGTACATCATTCAAAACTGTCCTATACTCACGGCCAAACAGTACACACAACATTACCATTTCTATTTCGCAACTTTCCAACTTCAACCACAACGACAACAACACGTTTACAACATTACTTATACAAATATTTGGAACTGTTTTAACATCATATTTATTCCTACAACAGCTCATAAACCATTTCAATTTCAACTTGAACCATTGCACTTCACTTTTACTATAAGTTCATAACAATATTCAACATTCGACAAACACTAATTCACTTCTAACCTTAAAACAGTCCGCGATCTTGGACTGCTTGTATACTACAACATGATTCGTTTCTTTAACACCTCAATTCACATATTCAACATGCGTACAATATACCACAATGTCCATAACAACAACAATCAAAACTTGGCACAAAACAGTCCATAAACTCCCCTAAAACAGTCTCCTTACACGGCTTCAATGCCATTCCTACAACTTCATGGTTTTCATCCATTTATCCACAACACAACACATTCAATCCACTCCCGATACATGTACAAGAAGATTAAACATGATCCCATTAAATCCTACAACACACGGCTCATTTAAATTTTAAGAAAAACAGTCCAATACCAACATGCAACATCATAACCCAACTTCTACAATCCTTGTTCATTTACACATGTTTGACACACACTCAATTCATCAACAATACATGCAAAATAAGACCAAACATGGCTTCCCCTAAGCTCACGAACCACCTCAACTTCAACCACAACAAAAATCCAATAACAATCCCACAACAATATACACAAATTATACATTCAAACCATCGTACAACACATGAAAAATGGTCATTCTTACCTTGTAACTCAACACTTCAATCGGCTAGCCCTTCACTTCCACCTCTTGAATTTTAACACTTGTTCTTGCTATATCAATGGATGCTACATGTTAATATACCTTCAATAGCATTGGATTACCTAGGAAAAACTGAAAATTTTTTGAAGAAATTTGGACCCTCACTCTCGGCTAGCTCTAGGCCGAGAGTTTCCCTTTCTCTCTCTATGTTCTTAACTTTGAAATGTTGAAATGAATTGTATAATGAGGTATGAATCAGAATTTTGCCTTATATATGAGTTGCAAAGGTTGGACAAGTGTCCCACTTAAATTTTTGGTCAAGAATCCTTGACCATTGCACTACTATACACGGCCAAACATGGCTTAAAATAATGGGCGTATTCTTGTTCCCAATCTCACTTAATAACCCACTTATGGTTAATTAATCCTTAATCTCCGATAATCTTTCCATACCAAATGAAATCTATAGGCAACTTGTGCATAGAAACAAAATCGGGAGGTGAAAACCCTTACCGGGAACCCTAAAATAGTTTTGTCTTTAACTTGACGCACTTAGCTTTATAATGTCCCAATGTAGAGATACGGGACCTAACACACTTCGAGCTCACTTTCCCTCCTTCCCAAATCGCAAGACACCCTTGTCGGGTGTAACATTAAAACCTGATCATTCACTCTACAAGTCAAAACTCTCTAATTTAGCTGAAACTCCAGTTCTCGTATAACAATTTTCTTTTACTCGAATTCTCTGATTGGATAAAATTGTAACTCTGAACGCGATCAATAGGGCCCACAAACACTTCCCAAACCAACGCAATCCTCTGAAACAAGGTCACAAACCATATTCTATTCTAAATCGATAAAATACTCTGATTCTGCTAACTCCTTCTCCCACTTCTTCTAAAGTCGTTACTCGCACCCCCCCCCCCGATTTCTTAGAAACATATCAACACACATACCAAAATTTTGAAACCATAACTTACTCTCGCCAGAAAGAATCCTTGATTCATCTGCAATCTCTACGCAATTCTATCAAACTGATCTTACCGGCAGCCAACTTGGCTAGTTCCAAATCTTCTTAAACCTTTAAATAACAATACCGGAACCATACCATTGAATATCTCGTCGACCAAATAATTGATCACTATAGATCCCCCTCGCACAACAGTTCCTCCTCAAATCTGTTCTAGGCTCATTGTATACTCTTATTCTGTCCCGAATAACAATTCTCAAAAAGTATCATCAAATCCACTAGAAAAAAAAACTGACAAAGCTCGATAAATCTGTCATACCTCTGTCACGATCCAATTTAGGATCGTGCAGGCACCTACCATTCCCTCCTCGGTAGGCGAACCCTAAATCAATAACACATTAATAAAGTAAGGACAATTTTAATATTCCAATAAATAAGTACAATTAACAGCGAAAATCAATTATCTAATAAACTCCAATATTGAAAATATATATAACCGTTAAATAAATAAAGACTCTTTTCAAGTTCCCACAACCTAGTCTAGACTAGTACAAGAGCGACTAAATGATACGGATTGCAACAACACTTTAAGACCCAACCTCCGTCCCGGAATGAAGTGGAAGGAGGCCTTCAAATTAGGCATCGCGCATATCTGAATATGTTGCAATCAATCACCTACAACACTCTAAAACTGAAAAAGGTGCAGCAAGAGCAGTATTAGTACAATCAATCCGTACTGATTAAGCGTCATAGGCCGACAATAGTTAAAAACACATATCAGTAAAACAAGTCACAAATAAACATGATCAGCAACTAAATCAAGTCCTGCGTCTATTTACTGCACAATAGGACGCCAAGAACCTTAACTCATTCACCTTTCGCTAATAACCACAAGCCAGATCCACAACAATATCACGACAATCATATATCATTAATACCATTCATTTTTAGTCTAGGAGTCGACTCTTCACTATGATATCTTTAGTCTACATCCTTTAGAGGCCAAACATACCACTGATCCTACGAACAATCCACAAGATAAACCAACCAGTAAAAGTCACAGATAATCGAACACAAGTATACATCATCGCCTAAGTAGCATTTAATATCAATTGTGCCAATTCTCAATATATCAATCTGAATCCAACATCACCAGTAAGCACCAAATCATCTCAAAAGAGCCATAATTCAATGCAATGGAATGATGTATGGATGCCATGCAATGTCATGCCAATGCTATGTACACATGTACTCCGGACGAAAATATCGACATCTTGGTAGCACAACCCAGTGTAACTCGCGAAGTGTAAGTGCCACCTATCCAGGAACTTTGCCCAACAGATAGACGAGACCCCGGATCTTTACCCACGGGGGGTTCTCACCGGCACCACACTGGGAACCCACTGAGCCTATGCACTCACTCAATCCATAATTTCGGAATGAACATCGGATATTGGACTCTCACGTCACTCAAGTAAAATCCAGCCCAACTCATCCTAGTGTTTTATTAAGTATCATCAGTATCTCAACAGTATATCATGAAGAATGAGAGTGCGTGCAATGCATGTATCATCATCAATAATCATGCTTAATATCACAAGCACCAACAATGGGTACGCCAACAATATATCCTAATCACAAAACACTAACAATGGGTCCGTCAACAATATATCAGAGTGACAAGTACCAACATGGGTACGCCAACTAAATATCAAAGTCACCGATACCAACATGGCTATGCCAACACCATCATCAATATCTACAAAGTCATACGGAATTATATCCACGTATCAAGATCAAATTAAGGTACCACTATAACACAAACAAGTTGTAACAACAATTCTCAATACCAATTACTTACTTTTAGAATCAAGCCAACACAATAGGTCAAATCAGTCGCAATAAAATATTACTGCTCTTTCTTTATTAGCCTATTAGCTTAGTACAAGTAAATTCACCTCCTACTCACAAGGCATTCATTCCTACTCAGTCTAGAACTCAATCGCAACCGCTGGTACATTTTATCCTTTCATTTATCAACTAGATTCACTATTAATAGCATAACACACTTAATCACATATTACGTAAAATTCTCATCATGAGACACAGAAAATAGGTATCACCCTCTACTCCCAAGTCACATAAAATCCATCGACAATCAGGAAAACCAAATCAAGCATCCTAAAGAATCTACGGGCCATAAGCCCAAACATACAAATCATACAACAATACCATCCTAGGATTCCATCCGAAATCTCCAATTCCTATACATGCATTCTCTGTTCCTTCGAATACATAAATATGGGAAACTAACTAGACGAAAGGGAAGCCGTAACCTACCTCAAGGCCGAGCGGGTGCCATAAATATCCATTGATTCTTCAATTCGATCACCATATCATAATCCGCACGAAGGAGCTTGAGACAACATGAGGTCTAAGAATAGAAATCATCGTTAGACCCTTATAAGAGATTTTAGATTAAAAAGAAGGTTGGGAACTTAACCCACCTCTAGATTCCATACCTAACAACAATAGGTGATTTATGAACCTCTATTCATGACTAATGTCAACTCTTCAAGCCACTAACTAGGTCAAATTACTATTTTTATCTATCCTTTAGAAACCCATTTTCAAGATTCATAGTAGAGACCCATTTGTAATCTAATAGGGAAAATGAGAGCTTAGTAACCATTCCTAGGTGATAAACAAGGAGGAATTTACCCAATGAGTACATATTAAGAACAACTAAGTAATCATCTTTTTAAGCCTTAGGAGATTAAGATACCCATTTTGTGTTTTCTAGATGAGGTATTCTTAATAAGAATCATTAAAAGGAGGAAATGAATGGGAGGAGTTAAAGGGATTACCTTTCCCAACAAAATATAAATTTTGGCTCCATAAGGCTCTAGGGGCAGCTGGACTCTTTAGGGTTTTGAAAAATGAGGTCCATTCCCAAAATGTCACTTAAATAGGGTAAATCACTGCTCGTAACCGCTAGGGAAGTCTGAGTCACCGCTCCAGCGGTATCACTTCTGCGATCGTGGCACCGCTGGGGATGATGTCCTTGTAGGAAATTATCTGTACCGCTTCTGCGATAAAACTCCCGCTACTGTGCTACCGCTAGGGCGGCATGGAGGACGCTGCAGCGGCTCAGCTAGACCTAGGTGGCCTAGATCCTATCCCTTTTCCCGCAACTCGTACGATTTCCCGATTGAGTTAGCGGTTTTTAGAAATGCAAGATGGACCAAGCAGGTCTCAAGGAGTTAATGCCACAAATGTTTCGAAATTCACAGTAATGAGGAAACGAGTCGTTACATCAGATACCAATTAAACAACCGTTCCTCCCCAAATGGCAGGAAGACGAACAAGCACGGATGGGGTAGCATATTTCGTAGTCAGGATTGTAATTCGTACGTCCATACCTTCATATCTCGAGCCCAACAGAAAGGAACAGAATGAATAACGTAGCCGAGGGCTTTTTATATGCTTCCCAGAATAATCTATCGAGTAGAATTCAAAAACAGTGAGCTAATGACTAGGGGTCCACTACCTGACCGTAAAGCTTGGAGTACCTGGAAATGTATCGAGATTTTGAGGTAAAACTTGGCTTGCCCACTACAGCGGTAAGAAAAACGCTGCGGCGACAAATCAGAAAGGCAAGGACACCACTTCAGCGGCATAGTTTACCACTGCAACGATGCCGCAGCAGTATTGCTGAACCAGAATATTAAGAGGCATCAGCCTCATTCCCTTCATCCTCCCCTCCCCCCACCCCAACAAAAACCTCTCTATTTCCTCACAAATTTGACCTCCCCTCCTTAGTCTACCCTATAATAATCCTTACTCTACTTCTCCATTTCAAACCCATCATTACACTAATAACACCTCATCCTTATTTCCAAGGACAAGCGGAAGAGGGAGATCCTAGAAGGGTAAGCTCAACTTTTCCATTCACCCACTTGATCCTCCAAAACAAAGGTAAGAAATCATAATACCCCACTTGTAGATAGATAATAGACTCGAATTTCATGAAATAATGCATAAGTGATTCGAAAAATTTGACCTAAAGTTGGGATTTTGGGGTTTTGGTTGGAGAACTAATAGGATGATAAATAAGGGGAATCGGAACCACTTAATGTTAGCATAGACTCCCCATCGAACGTAGCGTAGTTATAGCACCGATTTGGGCCACAAAACTTGAACATAGTAAAGAAAATTCATTAAAGAAATTATTCGAACTTTCTCAAAATCTGGGTTGGTTTGTTGTTAGAATAGTCCTTCAATAGAATTGGACTTCATGCATACTAGTTTCTTGCTCGATCTGTGTTGAAAAACAAATGTTTGAATTGAATTTTTATGTTGAGAAACTGAAATTTTTTAGTGGGTTTTTGGGGACGACGATACCGCTTCAGCGGTTGGCTAACTGCTGCAGCGGTACTGCTGTAGCGCTCGGTCTATCGCTTTATCGGTCAAGAGGGATTTTTCATTTGATCGCTGTGGTGGTCTGTGGATCATTACGGTATCATTTAGTAGCGGTGCCAGAAGCCATTGCGGCACGCTTGACGATGCCTGCAGTTTCTGCAGCTAACAGATTCAGCGACGAGGAGGGATTTCGTTCGGGTCTTCAAGCTGTTCTCCTCTAGAAAGATACAAAATCGTTAAGATATGAATTTAATTATTTCCTAATCCCTTTGCAGGTAAGATGTCATAGAACCAAGAAGAGGATCAACAGGTTTAAGGCAAAGAGGAGATTCCCTCGTACGAGAAATTTCCAACTCCAGAGAGTAACCAGATATACTTGCAGTAGCTGCCCATGTACTTACTATTAGATCGGGGCTTTGACATGTCAAGTGTGGACAAACGGGCTCCGAATTTTCTTACCCGATTAGAGCGAATCAAGTGGAACCGCTTAGTTGAAGATCCCGGGTTTTGCAACGAAACTTGGGTGAGGGAATTTTATGTCGTCCTGCCTACGTTGGACTGGGATTCTCCCAATCCAGTGATTTTTATTTGGGGTACTAGAGTGAGTGGGGCCAAAAGCAATCAATAAGGTATACAAACTTGAAAACCATCCAGAGGCGCCCTTTGCAGCTAAGGCGGCGGAGCAAGATTTGAAGTGGTTGGCTTTAGTGCTAGTTCATAAGAGTGAGATCAAGCATACTATTTGGGCTGATAGTAAGGTTACGATTTCTAGCGATTACTTCACTGCGGAGGCTAAAAGGTGGTTGAATATTGTTTCTAGTAGGGTTCGGCCATCGAAGAATGTCCGGGATGTGACCTTCCCTCGTGCTTTGGTTGTTACTTGTGTCTTTAAGGGCATTCTGATTAATGTAGGTGCTTAGGTGGTTGCTGATAGGGGTGCAAGCTTGATGTTTCCATCCTTGATCACTTCACTTTGCAAGAGGTTTAAGGTGCCAAGAGAGAATGCGATGAACGAGTGGGTTCCCAGTGATAATCTATTTCACCCACTCCTAGTAAAGGGTTAGGGTACTGCTGTTGTTAGTAGAGAGGGTAGGATGAAGAGAAAGGTTAGTGATTCCCGAGAGGGAGGCCGTGGGGCTGGGCTGATGATGAGGGCGGTCAGGGGATCGGGGTTAGGGTTTCCCACCTTTAGAGGCCATTTGAGCGCATAGACTCACGCTTTGACAAGATAGTGGGTATGTTCCAGAAATTGCCTATGTTCTCCGAGGGTTCTAGTTCATCAGGGGATGCTGCAGCCTTTGTCACCAGGGATGAGATGAATAGTTATTTTGAGACCCAGAAGACCATGGGTGAGTCACTTTCTTTCTTACAGACGGTCTACTCTACCTTGGCTATAGACCACAGGAAACTTTGAGAGGAGTTTGATGCTGAGGTTGCCAAGAGCAGATCTCGGGATAGGGTGTTCGTCCAAAACTGGAGAGGAGCTAAGGCAGTGTGGAGCACCATGCGTCCCGGCGTGCCGATTCCCGTAGTAGATGAGGATAACTCCGATAGGTATTTCTTCCTGGAGATGCCCCGAGAGGTTGGTGGTACAGCTGGGTAGGTGGAGGTAGTTGGCAGCTCTGGCGATGATGACGCCATGAGAAAGATGGATGATTAGAGACCCCTTCCCCCTTTTTCCTTTGATGGTGACATGGTTGCCCATGTCGGGCTTTGTGTTTTAGACAATTTTCTTTGTTTTGTTTGGTTTGTGTTGCTTCTTTCTATTTGGATGATGTTTTTTGGTTTTTGGCTAGCCTTGTTTGGCGCTTATTATTCGAGTATTTTGTGTTGCATGTAGGACCATTTGGTTTCCTCACTTTGTGTTTATAGAAATGACTTGAGCGATTCCTGCCCTTGTCAGGTGTTATACCTCGAAAAATTTTCTGCTAATGCACAGTGAATAGACTAACGAAGGGCACGAGGTATACGGTATTTCAATAAGTAAGAAATAGCATTTGATGACCCTAATTGATATTTCAAAGACATTCGAGGTAAGAGAAGAAAGTTTTCCAAGAAAGACAAGGTATGCGTTATGTATCGGGAAGGATTTACGAGTAACAAGCTAATGATGGCTTAATGATGTCTGGGAGAAGAGTTATAGCGTCCCTTAGATTGTTAATGAGGTGTTGAACAAGTGTTAAGAAGGTTCCACAAGGATTGGAGATCGAACGAAACGACGGAAACCATTTCAGGGAAGTGGAGTTATACGACCACTTATACGGTCCGTATAACTTTATACGGTCCGTATAACCCCCAGCAGGAAGGTGATTTCCCTGATGGTGAACCACGACCACTTATACGGACCGTACAATGTTATACGGACCGTATAAGTGTCCGTATGACACCCGACGGGCTGAGTTATTCTCAAGTGTATAAATGTGATCCAACTTCATTATTTTCATTTTAAGACTTCTCCACTTCTCTCCAAGTCTCTAGAACATTCCATACATTTCATATACAAGAATCCAAAGGAGATCCAAGGCTCATATCATTAATCTAAGGGAATCAGGCATAAGGAAGCTCTTAGGGGTTGCTAGAGTCAAGAAAACTTTATGGATTGAAGCTAGAGTTTTTCCTCAAGTGAAGTGTTTCCACCCAAAGTCCATTCCTACACCATCTAAGGTAAGTTTTGTGGTCTTTACATGTTGCTTAAAGTATTGAGGGGTCGAAAGACTCGGATTGTAAAAGGAGATAGAAAATGGGTCATGAATGTAAGAATAGTATCATTTTTGAGTAGTAGCTTGGAATGAGTCATGATTCTTGATATGTTGTGATTATAATTATGTTATAAATGACATTAATAACATGGGATAGACATTGTATATGAGTGAATGTAATAGTGTGTCATGACCATGGATATGGATGATTTGAAGTGAATTGGGAAATATGGATAAAGTAGGTGAATAAAGACTCTTGCTTATGATGTTGTGAATGCTATTATAGATGTTTGGGAGTTGATATATGATATGGAGGAAGTTGTATAAACAAAGGAGGTGCTGCCCAATTTTCTCTAGCTTTAGTCAAGTATGCTAAGCTATCGATTATTTAATGTTAGTATAACTTTAATGAAGGTAGAAACGTGAGCATTGAAGGAGAACGTTCAAGCGATAGAATAGCTAAACAAAAAGGTATGTAAGGCTAACCCTTCTTTCAATAAGGCATGGTTCCTTGCCTATATATCTATTCTTTCATGAGTCTATATTGACCTCCAAATGATTCTACCTTTAAAGCTACTAAAGCTCATGATTCTCGTTATACTTACGATGCTACTAAATTCCTTATATTATGGGTGATCCTCTAAGGATAGAAGTAATGAGACGATGATAGTAATGATGACAAAGACGCTTATGAGCTCTTATGTATATGTGTCTATGTATGACTATTATGTAACACCGAGCTTATGTGGCCGGGTATGACATGTATTGCACGCACACCACTGCAGTTGGGTACGGATAACCCTGAGCCTTGGTAGGGCCAGATATGTATAATCACCGAGCCTTGCCATGGCCGGGTATGTGAAACACCGAACCTTCATGGTCGGGTATACTATGAATACAAATGTGAATACGATTATGAATATGAATTACGGATATGAAAATGTAATAAATACGGATGTGAATACGGATACGGATATGTTACGTATGTACACAATCACGCATTAGAAATGGAAGGTCCCTATGAAAAGCAAGTAAGTGTTTATGACGATGGTTCTACTACCTCCCATCTTATGCTATTTCTTATGTTGTCTATTATGCTTCTATAATGATGTTGATTATGCTTTACATACTCAGTACATTCTTCGTACTGACGTCCTTTTGTTTGTGGACGCTGTGTCATGCCCGCAGGTGGCTGGGCAGACAGGCTTGATCCATAGCTTTATTACTCAAGGACTACGTAGCGGAGCTCCATTTCATTCGGAGCTACAGCTTTTGGTATCTATTCTTTTGTGTACATACTTATGGGCATGGCGGGGTCCTGTCCCGCCTATATGATGTGACATACTCTTCTTAGAGGCTCGTAGACATGTGTATATGTTTAGATGTATTTAGCCTTGTTGGCTTATATTTTATATATCATTTTGTTAGCCTCGTCGGCTTATGTACATTGATATTGGCATGGTGATATAAATGTATTGTTGTCCAATGAGATTAGTATGAATAATGGATGGAAAGTATGATTTAGCTATGTGGCTCACCTAGATGTAAATGTGAATGTACGATAAGAGGTGCCCGGGTGGGTTAGCACCGGGTACCCGTCATAGTCCTCCAGTTGGGTCGTGACAAAAGTGGTATCAGAGCAGTTTTGTCCTAGGGTATGTCTATGAGCCGTATCCAATAGATTCTTGTTTGTGGGTGTGTTGCGCGACACGTTTATAAACAAGAGGTTGCGGGCATTTTAGGAATGAATGACCTTCTTTCTTCATAAGATCATGCGATAGAGCCATAATATAAGGATTTCTCTTTTCCTTAACTGTGTATTGTGTATTTCAGAGATGCCTGTGAAGAGAAAGGCTACGACAGCCCAAAAGGGCAAGACAGTGGCCGAAAAGCGGGCTGAAAGAGCACCGCCAACGGTTGTAGAGGAAAGTGAGTCCCAGAATGCGGCTCAATCTCAGTCCTCCCACTCAATGCCT
This sequence comes from Lycium ferocissimum, assembly GCF_029784015.1. NCBI lineage: Eukaryota > Viridiplantae > Streptophyta > Magnoliopsida > Solanales > Solanaceae > Lycium > Lycium ferocissimum. The sequence continues at coordinate 2,937,964 of NC_081349.1, read as the reverse complement.
ATTTCTGAGGAGCATGAGGGAGCCTCAGCCCCAGCTCCAGCACCTCCAGCACCTCCAGCTCCTCCACCAGATGCTTCAAGCCAAGATGTAAAAGAGGCCATTCATTTGCTTACTCAATTGGTTGCCGCCCAGACTCAGCGGCAAGGTACAGGGCAAGGTGATAGGGCTATTAGTGCAAGGGCCCGTGATTTTATTAGCTTGAACCCTCCGAAATTCTTCGGGTCAAAGCCGGATGAGGACCCTCAGAATTTTATTGACGGGATATTGAGGACACTTCGGTTGATACATGCTTCGGACATCGAATCGGTGGAGTTAGCATCCTATAGATTGAGGGATGTTGCGGTTCATTGGTACACGGTTTGGATGGCTTCACGGGGAGCCAATGCGCCTCCCCCGGTATGGCAAGAATTTGTAGATGCCTTCCTCCGACATTACCATCCTCTAGAGTTTCGGTGAGCTAAAGCCGATAAGTTCTTGAATTTAAGGCAAGGAAGTATGTGTGCTTTAGAGTATATTCTCCGCTTCAATTCTTTGGCTAGGTATGCTTTAGCCATGGTAGCGGATATGGGTGACCGAGTGCACCGATTTGTGAGAGGCCTAGGGCCACATTTGATGGATAGGTGTTTGACTGCGTCCCTTCAGGACAACATGGATATTTCACGCATTCAAGCCCATGCCCAAAATTTAGAGGAAAGCCAACAACAACAAAGAAGTGAGCGTGAGCATGATAGAGGGTATAACAAGAGGGCTAGATCTTCGGGTCCGATGAGTGAGTTTAGAGGCAGGCACAAACATTAGTTTTTTAGGCATTCAGGACATTCTATGACTAGTGCGCCTCCATGGTTTTCAGGCCAGAGATTTGATAGATCTACCCATTCGGGCCGAGTCGAGTTTTTTCGGATCACGGCTAGGTGATTCGGGTCGTGCGAGGCCACCCGTGCCACGATGTTCCCCGGTGGGGAAGTTACATTGGGGCCGGTCGATTAGGCTCGCAGGTTTGCTATGCATGTGGTCGGCCAGGCCATATTATGCGTGATTGACCCTCGGTTGGTATAGAGGTAGGACTCAGCCTTTAGGGTCGCTAGCCGAATCTTCATCATCTATACCCCCTATGGGGCTAGGTTCACATGCGCCAGTCGACCATGGTAGAGGCAGAGGGAGAGTCCCCAGTTCTAGCGGTCCTCAACACCGTATTTATGCTTTGGCTGGACGCCAAGATCTTGAGTCTTCTCCTGATGTTGTCACAGGTATATTATCAGTATTTTCTCATGATGTATATGCTTTGATAGATCCGGGCTCCACATTGTCATATGTTACTCCATATATTGGGTCGGTTTGGAGTCAAACCGAGTCGATCAAACCTTTTGAGGTGTCTACACCCATGGGTGAATCGGTAATAGCTAGGCGAGTATATAGAAATTGCATAGTTGTGATTTGTGACCATCGTACTATGGTTGACTTGCATGAGTTAAAAATGGTGGATTTTGATGTTATCATGGGTATGGATTGGTTGGCTTCTTGCTATGCCAATGTTGATTGTAGAATGAAAATGGTTCGTTTCCAGTTTTCGGGAGAACCAGTTTTAGAATGGAAAGGAAATACTGCGTCACCAAAAGGTAGGTTTATTTCCTATCTAAAGGCAAGGAAAATGATCAAAAAGGGTTGCATTTATCATCTAGTTCGGGTTCAAGATGTGGAAGCTGAACCGCCGACTCTTCAGTCAGTCCCCGTGGTGAATGAATTTTCGGATGTATTTTCAGATGAACTTCCAGGCCTTCCTCCGGAAAGAGAGATTGATTTTGCTATTGATGTGTTGCCAGACACCAAGCCTATATCTATTCCACCTTATAGAATGGCTCCCGCAAAGTTGAAAGAGTTGAAGGAGCAATTGAAGGACTTGCTTGAGAAAGGCTTTATTAGGCCTAGTTCTTCCCCGTGGGGAGCACCCGTGTTGTTTGTCCGAAAGAAAGATGGCTCCTTGCGAATGTGCATTGACTATCGACAACTGAATAAGGTGACGATTAAGAATAAATATCCTCTTCCGAGGATTGATGACTTATTTGACCAATTACAAGGTGCCAAATGGTTTTCAAAGATAGATTTGAGATCCGGGTATCATCAGGTGAAAGTTAAGGAGAAAGATATTCCTAAGACAGCCTTCAGAACAAGATATGGCTATTTTGAGTTACGAGTAATGTCATTTGGGATAACTAATGCACCGACAATATTTATGGATTTAATGAACAATGTGTTCAGGCCCTTCCTAGATTTATTTGTGATTGTATTCATCGATGATATCTTGGTGTATTCTAGATCCGAGGTAGAACATGCGGATCATTTGCGTACCGTCCTTAGAGTTCTTCAAACTCGAGAGTTATTTGCCAAATTTTCTAAGTGTGAGTTTTGGTTGAACTCAGTGACATTTTTGGGGCACATTGTTTCAACCGATGGTATTCGGGTAGATAGCCAAAAGATTGAGGCCGTGAAGACTTGGCCAAGGCCCACGACTCCTACGGAGGTTCGTAGTTTTCTGGGTTTAGCAGGTTATTACAGGAGATTTGTAGAAGGTTTTTCTTCCATTTCCACACCACTCACAAAGCTGACCCTGAAATCAGTAAAGTTTCAATGGACAGATGCTTATGAACGTAGTTTCCAAGAGCTAAAGGATAGATTAACTTCTACCCAGCCCTGACACTTCCAGAGGGATTGGAAGGTTATGTTGTTTATTGCGACGCTTCGAGCGTTGGGCTAGGCTGTGTGTTGATGCAACATGGTAAGGTGATTGCGTATGCTTCAAGGCAATTACAGAAACATGAGAAAAATTATCCAACCCATGACCTTGAATTGGCTACAGTGATTCATGCATTAAAGATGTGGAGACATTATTTATATGGTGTCCATGTGGATATTTACACCGATCATAAGAGCCTTCAGTATATCTTCAAGCAGAAAGAGTTGAACTTACGGCAACGACGGTGGTTGGAATTGCTAAAAGACTATGATGTTGATATCCTGTATCACCCCGGAAAGGCAAATGTTATGGCTAATGCTCTTAGCCGTAGATCTATGGGAAGTTTTTGTGGTGTTCGTCCAGAGAAAAGAGAAATGGCTTGTGAGCTCCATCAGTTAGCTAGCCTAGGAGTTCGAGTAGTGGACTCAGGTAGCATGGGAGCTACCATTCAGAATTCAGCAGCCTCGTCGCTAGTAGTGGAAGTGAAGGAGCGGCAATATGAAGATCCCATGCTAATTCATTATAGAGATACACTCCCTCAGAAGGAGAAGTCATCATTTGAGATCTCAGGAGATGGAGTTCTCCGATGCCGAGGCAGATTATGTGTTCCTGATGTGGCAGGATTACGCCACCAAATATTGAGAGAAGTTCATTGTTCCCGTTATTCTGTTCACCCCGGAGCAACGAAAATGTATCATGATCTTAAATCTATATATTGGTGGAATGGGATGAAGAAGGATATAGCAGAATTTGTATCTCAATGTCCTAACTATCAACAAGTAAAAGTCGAGCACCAAAAGCCGGGCGGATTATTGCAAGTTATAGAAATTCCAACGTGGAAATGGGAAGTAATTAACATGGACTTCATTACAGGCTTACCCTGTTCTCGACGTAAGTATGATTCTATATGGGTGATTGTGTATAGACTCACGAAGTCAGCTCATTTCTTACCCGTCAGAACTACTTATGTGGCAGAAGATTATGCAAAGCTTTATGTTAAAGAAATAGTGCGACTTCACGGTGTTCCAGTATCTATTATCTCTGATAGAGGAACTCAGTTTACAGCTAATTTTTGAAAATCCTTCCAAGAGGGTTTGGGGACTCATGTGAGCCTTAGCACGACATTTCACCCACAGACTGATGGACAAGCTGAACGTACCATTCAGACTCTCGAGGATATGTTACGGGCATGCATGTTGGATTTTAGAGGTAATTGGGATGATCACTTACCACTTATCGAATTTTCTTACAACAATAGTTATCATTCTAGCATCCAAATGGCACCGTATGAGGCTTTATGTGGGCGAAAGTGTAGATCCCCAATTGGGTGGTTTGAAGTAGGAGAGACTAAATTGATAGGGCCAGACTTGGTCCAGCAAGCCATAGAGAAATTTAAGCTCATACAAGATCGATTATTAGTAGCCCAAAGTCGTCAAAAGTCCTATGCAGATAATCGTCGAAGGGACTTAGAGTTCCAAGTAAAATATTGGGTATTCCTAAAAGTGTCACCAATGAAGGCTGTAATGAGATTTGGTAAAAAAGGGAAGCTTAATCCTCGGTACGTTGGGTCTTATGAGATTGTGCGCAAAGTAGGCGAAGTGGCTTACAAATTAGATCTACCTCTAGATTTGGAGTCAGTTCACTCAGCTTTTCATGTCTCGATGCTTCGTAAATGTGTTGGAGATCCTACTAGGATCGTGCCAGTAGATGATGTTCAAGTGACAGAAAAGTTGACTTATGAAGAGGTACCCATTGCCATATTAGATAGGCAAGTACGAAGGCTTAGAAACAAAGAAGTGGCCTCAGTTAAGGTTTTGTGGAAAAACACCAACCGAGAAGAAATGACTTGGGAAGTGGAAGAAAATATGAAGTCCAAATACCCGCACTTATTTCAACCCATGGAAGAGATCCAAAATGAGACATCAAGATCATGAGGTATGTATGTTTTCCTTTTTATGCATTTGGGTCATGTGTGGCCAAACTTTATTGCTATGATGTTGTGGCCCTGTGAGGCATTGTTATTATGGGTTGTTGTGGTAGGATGGTAGTGCCATATTACAGGGGAAATTCTGGCAAAATTTTCATAGAATTCCCGAGCACTTAACATTCGAGGACGAATGTTCTTGGGGGGGGGGGAGAGAATGTTACACCTCGAAAAATTTTCCATTGATGCACAGTGAATACACTAATGAATGGCACGAGGTATACAATATTTCAATAAGTAAGAAATAACATTTGATGACCCTAATTGAGATTTTAAAGACATTCGAGGTAAGAGAAGAAAGTTTGCCAAGAAAGGCAAGGTATGCATTATGTATCCGGAAGGATTTACGAGTAACAAGTTAATGATGGCTTAATGATGTTTGGGAGAAGAGTTATAACATCCCTTATATTGTTAATGAGATGTTAAACAAGTGTTAAGAAGGTTCCATAAGGATTGGAGATCGAACGAAACGACGGAAACCATTTCAGGGAAGTGGAGTTATATGACCACTTATACGGTCCGTATAAGGGGTCCGTATAACCCCAGCAGGAAGGTGATTTCCCTGATGGTGAACCACGGCCACTTATACGGACCGCACAATGTTATATAGACCGTATAAGTGTCCGTATAACACCCGACGGGCTGAGTTATTCTCAAGTGTATAAATGTGATCCAACTTCATTATTTTCATTTTAACACTTCTCCACTTCTCTCCAAGTCTCTATAACATTCCATACATTTCATATACAAGAATCCAAAGGAGATCCAAGGCTCATATCACTAATCTAAGGGAATCAGGCATAAGGAAGCTCTTAGGGGTTGCTAGAGTCAAGAAAACTTTATGGATTGAAGCTAGGGTTTTTCCTCAAGTGAAGTGTTTCCATCCAGAGTCCATTCCTACACCATCTAAGGTAAGTTTTATGGCATTTACATGTTGCTTAAAGTATTGAGGGGTCGAAAGACTCGTATTGTAGAAGGTGATAGAAAATGGGTCATGAATGTGAGAATAGTATCATTTTTGAGTAGTAGCTTGGAATGAGTCATGATTCTTGATATGTTGTGATTATAATTATGTTATAAATGACATTAAGAACATGGGATAGACATTGTATATGAGTGAATGTAATAGTGTGTCATGACCATGGATATGGATGATTTGAAGTGAATTGGGAAATATGGATAAAGTAGGTGAATAAAGACTATTGCTTATGATGTTGTGAATGCTATTATAGATGTTTGGGAGTTGATATATGATATGGAGGAAGTTGTATAAACAAAGGAGGTTCTGCCCAATTTTCTCTAGCTTTAGTCAAGTATGCTAAGCTATTGATTATCTAATGTTAGTATAACTCTAATGAAGGTAGAAACTCGAGCATTGAAGGAGAACGTTCAAACGATAGAATAGCTAAAAAAAAAAAAGGTATGTAAGGCTAACCCTTCTTTCAATAAGGCATGGTTCCTTGGCTATATATCTATTCTTTAATGAGTCTATATTGACCTCCAAATGATTCTACCTTTAAAGCTACTAAAGCTCATGATTCTCGTTATACTTACGATGCTACTAAATTCCTTATATGATGGGTGATCCTCTAAGGATAGATGTAATGAGACGACGATAGTAATGATGATGAAGATGCTTATGAGCTCTTATGTATATGTGTCTATGTATGACTATTATGTAACACCGAGCTTATGTGGCCGGGTATGACATTATTGCACGCACACCACTGTAGTTGGGTACGGATAACCCTGAGCCTTGGTAGGGCCAGGTTTGTATAATCACCAAGCCTTGCCATAGTCGGGTATGTGAAACACCGAACCTTCATGGTCGGGTATGCTATGAATACGAATGTGAATACGATTATGAATATGAATTATGGATATGAAAATGTAATAAATACGGATGCGAATACGGATACGGATATAGACGTATGTACACAATCACGTATTAGAAATGGAAGGTCCCTATGAAAAGCAAGTAAGTGTTTACGACGATGGTTCTACTACCTCCCATCTTATGCTATTTCTTATGTCGTCTATTATGCTTCTATAATGATGTTGATTATGCTTTACATACTCAGTACATTCTTCGTACTGACGTCCTTTTGTTTGTGGACGCTGCGTCATGCCTGCAGGTGGCCAGGGAGACAGGCTTGATCCATAGCTTTATTTCTTAGGGACTACGTAGCGGGGCTCCATTTCATTCGGAGCTACAGCTTTTGGTATCTATTCTTTTGTGTACATACTTATGGGCATGGCGGGGTCCTGTCCCGCCTATATGATTTGACATACTCTTCTTAGAGGCTCGTACACATGTGTATATGGTTAGATGTATTTGGCCTTGTCGGCTTATATTTTGGATATCATTTTGTTAGCCTCGTCGGCTTATGTACATTGATATGGGCATAGTTGTTGATGGTGATATAAATGTATTGTTGTCCAATGGGATTAGTATGAATAATGGATAGAAAGTATGATTTAGCTATGTGGCTCACCTAGATGCAAATGTGAATGTACGATAAGAGGTGCCCGGGTGGGTTAGCACCGGGTACCCGTCATGGTCCTCCAGTTGGGTCGTGTCATCTGGCTTGCCTTACTATCGCTGATGGTTAGTTTTTCTGCTGTCTTTGTCTGGTCTATCAAATGGCGAAAACATGGGAAACAGGTTGAAAACATGGGAACATGCTGAAAATAGGAGAGAGGTCTCAGGTCTCTGAACCCAGTGGTTCCGCTTCAGTGATCCTGCTTCGGCGGTAATAGGGCCACAGAAGCAGTCAAGGAATAATAGAGGGGGACCGCTTTAGCGGTGGCCTAACCGCTGCAGCAGTGGCTGATCACTGGGCGTAACACCTGGCAGTGGTATCATACCATGCCCGGATCATTTCACAACTATAATTTAACTCAACCATACCCAATACATATTATACCTGATACCGAAATACGACTTAATTTCACGCGAAGATACCAATTGAAATTGCCTAGATACCAATTGGGCACACCAAGATACCAATTTGACCGAAGTAGCACGATTTGAAAGAAAGAAGAAAAATTTTCCTAGATACCCTATAGCCTCCCATGGATGGGCACGGACGTCTACATACCATTCCATGAGACTCTACTAGACATTTCTCTTGCACTCGTAAGACCGGTAACCTAGGCTCTGATACCAATTATCACGACCCAATTTAGGATCGCACCGACAGCTACCTTTCCTTCCTCGGTAGGCGAACCCTCAATTAATAACACATTAATCAATTAAGGACAATTTGAATATTCCAATAAATAAGTACAATTAACAGTGGAAACCAATTATCTAATAAACTCAAATACTGAAAATATTTACAACCGTTAAATAAATAAAGACTCTTTTCAAGTTCCCACGACCAGGTCTAGACTAGTACAAGAGTGACTAAATGATACGGAATACAACAACACTATAAGACCCAACCTCCGTCCCAGAATGAAGTGAGAGGAGGCCTTTAGATTAGGTACTGCGCATCTCCGAACATGGTGCAATCAATCACCTGAAACACTCTACACCCGGAAAGGGTGTAGCAAGAGCAGTATCAGTACAATCAACGCGTACTGAGTAAGTATCATAGGCCGATAATGGTTAGAAACACATATCATTAAAAGAAGTCACAAATAAACATGATCAGCAGCTAAATCAAGTTCTACGTCTCTTTACCGCCCAATAGGACACCAAGAACCTTAACTCATTCACCTTCCGCTAATAATGACAAGGTAGATACACAACAATATCACGACAATCATACATCATTAATACAATTCGTTTTTAGTCTAGGAGTCGACTCTTCACTATGATATCTTTAGTCTACATCCTTTAGAGGCCAAACATACAGCTGATCCTACGAACGATCCACAAGATAAACCAACCGCTTCTGCGGTAAAACCCCCGCTGTTGCACTTCTGCAGTAAAACCCCCTCGTAGGAAATTTTCTTTACCGCTTCTGCGGTAAAACCCTCGCTGCTGCGCCACCGCTAGTGCTGCATGGAGGACGCTGCGGTGGCTCAACTAGACCCAGGTTGCCCAGATCCTATCGATTTTCCCTCAACTCCTATGATTTCCCGATTGAGCTAACAGTTTTCAGAAATGCAAGATGGTCCAAGCAGGTCTCAAGGAGTTAATGCCACAAATGTTTCAGAATTCACAGTAATGACGAAACGGGTCGTTCCAACCTCAAATCTGTCGAAATGCTTTGAGTCTTCAAATATCTTCTTGGAAGTGTGATCATAGACCTTTAAGCTTAATTCGAACAACGCTGACCTTGAGTGAATGCACAACTCTCGAATATCACCAATAGGTATTAGAACTGACTCTGAATTTCGAAACCAATCACAGTCATATCACGCATAACAAATCCTGTCTATCACTTTCTACTCCACACGTTGAGTCCAATCCCAGTTATCAACTTAGTACCGAAGAGCTATACCTTACGATTTTAAACTTCATGTTTCTCAACCTTTACCGAACGCAAATCCTATACAACCCTGAACTTTACGACGCGACACCTGAAGCCTCATATAGTAATTATATAACCATCGAACCTTTCACAGTATCACCTCGATATGCTTGTAAATTCTCCAAAAGTATCCAATCTTACACTGCCACTCGAAATCTCATGCAATTACCCCAAAGTCCTTACTAACCTAAGTTCTTACGCAACCTGTCCTGTCAATATCACTCGCAATCATACTGTATTACCACAATTAAGGTCCCTCCCAAAAATATAACTCAAGCCTCACATGATAGGAATTCCACAACCCTCTCTCTTAAATCACGCTAACTCATTCACTGTAGATGGTCACGAAACTTATCCGACGGTGTACCATGTTGACACCTAATTTTTTACCTCCCATAATTTATTTTAATTACTCAGAGTCTTTGGATAACAAATAAAATAAGCTGTGCATCTTAAAGGGTCAAAATAATTTTTATAAAATTATTCAGGACAATATTTTACCTCTTTAAATTAATAAAGAGATTTTCAGGACATTATAAATTATACGAAAATTGATTGATGTTTTATGACATTTATGGAATATTTTATTGGAATTAATCAAAAGCAAAACAATTCTGAATACTTATTTACTTAATTGATTAAATCAAGAAAAAGTCACATTGATGAATAATTTATTCTATTTATTATCCAAGGTAATTTGAGTAATTAAAGGAATTGGCCACTTTACCCCACAACCTTGGATTTTGTATGTTTGCATAGTTGTTTAATTAATAAATTGTTTTGGTAATTAATTTGTGTTACACCCCAGAAAATTTCGCGTTATTAAGACTGCAGACGGCTTAATGTGAGCTCAAGAAGGAGCAAATATTATAAGTATGTAGGATAAAATTCTACTGTATTAGCATGAGGATAGCATGAGTATGATATTTGAAATTCATACAATATGATTGGAATGATACGTTAAAAGATATATAGCCTCGTAACCGTAAGTTGAGGTGGGGCCCACATGATGGGGTTCTTATAAAGGACGTATGAGAAGTTATATGGAAAATATATGTGAAGTTAAACACAATTCAAGAAGGACCCTTGAGCCAAATCCAAGTGTAAGCCCTCCAAAAAGATGTTTTTAAGTTACGTTTTCGGGTGATCTGACTTCGGGAGGCCATAACCCCATAATTATTTGGGAATTTGGGAAAGATCCAAAACTAAAAGTTGTAGATAATTGAAATACCTTTCCAACCATAGGTCGTGGGCCTTCATGTGACATAGGGATAAAAATTTATGAACGTTTTAACACAGAAAGGTCAAGTTGGGCAGTGGGCTCGGCCCAACCCGACTCAAGGTCAGTGGGAACCGAACCAAGACCCATATATAAGGGATAAATTCATACAAATTCATTCATTACACATCAATCAATCCACAAACTTTTAGAGAGAGAGAGAGAGAGAGGAGAGTTAGAGAGAGAAAGTAGAGAATCGAGCAAGTTCGAGGTCCCGAATCCCGAGGCTCGTGAAGGGTAAAGTATAGAACAAGTTGTTACCGTCGTTTTAAGCTAAAAGTTAAACTTTGGGGATGTTGGTTTTGTGGTGGCTGCTTACATAAGGTATTTTTAAAATGTTAGTGATGTTCTTACCATGGTCATTGATAGATTTGACGGGTTACAATAGAGAAAATGACGTTGAAAATTCGGTTATCATTTTTGGATATCAAATAACTTGGGGGCTGGTTTGGTATGATTAAATGGATAGAATTAGTTGGATATTGATATAAAATTATTGTTGATATTTTTTTTGATGTTGTTGATAAATTGTTTGAATTTGGGAGAATAAAGTGTATGAAGATATCGTATACAAAGCGTATACCGGGCTGTTTTGGTGTATATCCTTGGGAGTTTATGCTTTGAGTTTAAAGAGGCTTATATGAGATGGTCGTTGTTGTTGTTGGTTGCTGATTGTGTTGTTAAATTGAATTGGAATTAAAGGGAAGCGAAGATTACAGGGAAAATGCTGCCCGAATTTATGGAAGTTAATTACGAGCTTAGAAGAGTATATGAACCTCTTTCAAGTTGTGTACGGTTTTCTTTACCTTGATTGTAGATTGTCCGGTGTTTGGTAGCATAAGTTAAGCTAATCACATAAGCGACAAGGTATGTAATGCAAACCTTTCTTTCTTTGGCATGATATTTATCGTTATTCATTCTATATGTACTCCATATGATTCCATTCTTAGACGAGTACGGTCTATATGTTTCTCGTGATGGCTTATTGATATTGTACTCCTATTTTGTTACGAAGGGAACACCCATAAGGTGCCAAGTTGAGTTGTGTCTATGGTTTTACTAAAGATTTCGAAGAAATGAGTTTTATACTAAAGGAAACATAAAGTTTGAATTTCAAAACCACTCCGAAGGGGGTGCAAGATTTTACTACTTCATTTCATTTACGATTTGTGTTTACATTCCATAGTATCATCCCTTTGTATTGATATGAATTGAAATTGATATTTGTGGATTGAGTTTGTGTTGATATGATGGTGATATTAAGCCGGAAGCGGCTGCCCGAAGGGGCCATTATTATTAAGCCGGAAGCGGCTGCCCGAAGGGGCCATTATTATTAAGCCAGAAGCGGCTGCCCGAAGGGGCCATTATTATTAAGCCGGAAGCGGCTGCCCGAAGGGGCCATCATTATTATCTTGGGCGACTGTCCGAAGGGACCGTTGTGATACTAGGCGGAAGAGGTTGTCCGAAGGGACCATTCGATTAACATGTCGGAAGCGGCATGTGTGTTGGATTGCATTATTTACTTAAAGATTGTTTTGAGACTTCGTGTGCACATTTATGTTTCTTCCGTGAACGCCGGTGGTATTGAGTTAGATTGTGATTTCTTCTCTCCTAAGTCAAATTATGATTATGATTTGTTACCACCTTACATACTCGGTACATTGTCCGTCTTGACGTCCTTTTTCACGGGGACGCCGCGTTCATGCCCGCGCCCCCCGCATTGTTTGACGAGGTTAAGTGTATAGCTAGGATGCTCCGACATCGGTGGGATTGGCAAGTTCCACCTTATTCGGAGCTTCTTAAGTCATGTATAGATATGTATGATTATGGGTATGTCAGGGCCCTGTCCTGACTCATAATGTTCAGTTTACTTCTTAGAGACTTCTGCAGACAGTGTCCTATGGTATGTTTGTCGAGATGTCGACAAAGTGATGTCAGGTGAGTCATTTGTGGATTTTGGAAGAGTATTTATTTTAGATGATTTCAATTGGTTTAAAGTACTTATTTGATTGAAAGTTTTCATAATCGTTATAAAGATAATGATTTATATTTGGAAAAGTTTTATGTTCTTAAAAGTTTTTGAAATGACAGGTTTTGATAGAGCTAATGTCTAAGGGTTCGCTCGACTTTGATGAGAGTCGGGTGCCCGTCATGCCCTACCATTTTTAGGGTGTGACAAAGTGGTATTAGAGCAGTTCGTCCTAGGGGTCGTCTGCAAAGTCGTGTCTAGTAGAGTCTTGTTTATGGTGTGTTGCGCACCATATTTATAAACAGGAGGTTACAGGGCATTTAGGATCGTTACTTTCCTTTTATATCTAAGATCGTGCGATAGAGCCAAGCTATAAGAAATAAGATTCCTTATACTAACCCTTGATTTCAGCTGAAGAACGGTATCGACAGAAGAAAGTGATTGATGATATTGAAAGTTACAGAGGTAAGTCACTTCGTTGAGGCTACGTTATCGGAATATGTATTTATATGATAATGGATTGATTGTCATTGAGGTAAGTCAGTGTAAATACAATAGAGAAATTCATTAAATGTATCTCTTGATGATAAGTTCAGTTATAAGTATGTGAACTAAACAAATTGAATGAATCCGTACAAAGGCAAGTAACGGTACGAAAGATGTATGTCGGGTAAGTTAAGAATATTGAGGTATGATTGAAATGTAAAGCTGAAGAATGAAAGGGAAAATAAATAGGAAAGTATAACAGGGCAGATCGCTAAAGGATCAGGTACATCTCGAGGTGTGATATATGAGTACGTTTCGACATCTTTGTACTTTTACTTGAAATTGGGAGCCCTGTGTGGTTGAGATTAGGAGCCCTGTGTGGTTGAGATTGGGAGCCCTGTGTGCTGAGATATGTCGCGTATATATATTAGCCTTTTGAGGCATTGTTGGTATTTGCTATGTGCAGGTTTTGGATAGTAAGAAATATAGAGGAAACTCTGCCGAAATTTTCCTAGAATTTAAAGGAGATAAGATATAAGCTTGTAATATGTCCTAACGGGAAAAGATGTTGTGTAAGAAGTAATGGCAGGACGGGATTAAGTTAGGAGTATCATTGACAACTACAAGAGATGAGTTAAATGTTGTTGAATTGATAGTAATGGTAATTATAAGATCGACATTGATATGGTAAAGAGAAATACTAAGAGTAAATTTGAGAGATTGGTAGTACTAAAACATGACATAGTAGAGAAAGGGTAACTCCAATAGAGTGTGATACTGAAGTATTGATTGGATGAATAAGCACAAGTAAAATACGACAAGTCTATTAGCAAAATAAAGTAACAGCATGACTGAGACAGGGGTACAAAATATGAAGAGTTATAACGAATGTGAATACATTGGTAAGACCACTTATGTGGTAAGTGTAATAGGGCTGATCAGAAAGAGTAAGAGGTTAAGTATGCTTACTTTAAGAGGTTTATTCTATTTTATAAGCAGGCTTGCAAATGAGATCAACAAGTGGCACTCTATAGAGTTGATTATGATCAAGATATAATGAGAATCTAGCAAGAATTGTAATACAAAGTAAGTAAAGTATAGCAAGGAAACGACTAAAGATGTGACATGTTCTATATGAATAAAGAGTGAATGCAAGTGTGAAACCAATAAGCGAGCCATGGGGCAGTAGATAAGAAAGCTTACAAGACCTTGTTAGGGGAAAGTCTAGCATAGAGGTTTCACTATGACAAAAATGATAGCAAGCAAAAGGAAAAAGAAAGTCAACTTGAAAAAGACATCAGCGAAAAGTGATATGGCAAGATAGTAACAGTTTATGATTTGTATAATCGAGATCACGAGTGATATCATTGGTTGGATGTAAAAGACCAAGACTACGAAAAGATGAATAATGAAATAGAACGATTGTGTGGAAAATGATCAGCATAATAAGTCAGAATGAACAGAATAAGTTTTGGAGGCGAAGAATGGATTGTATAGAAGTAATCTATTCTAAAGGACAAAGCGGTACTGAGTTAAGAATAGGGTTCCTTGTGCCAGGAATAAAGGATTGATTATAAAACGAGAGGTAATAAGATAAATTAAGGAGGAAGGAATGTAAAGGAAGAAGTATGGGTACAGAAAGAAAAGGAAATATGTGAAGTACGCGAGCTTAAGAAGCAGTCTTATTATGAGAAAAGGAAGATGCATCTCCTACGAATATCCTATACCAAGACAGAACGAGTAAAGTATATAAAGGAATAAGTTGGAAAGAAAAATGTGGCCATGAGTTATAAGTTTACCATACGACGATAAAGTGATAAAGCAAGGCTATCATCAACGACAAATGCGATATGATTATGCTTGGTTTTGAAATCAATGTTGAGTGCAACACAAGAGTAAAAGAGTATGAGGCATAAGGGGTATTAGTCGCGCATGATACTTAGATCCTTGAAAACAAAGATGGCTGGTTTACGGGAAAATGCATTTACGATTACTATAAGTCGATTATGGGAAAAATAGAAATAACTTGAGATGGGAAGAAAATAGAAAGGTGAAGCTATAAGTGAACTCTGAGTATCGAAGAATGGGATAAGTGACATTACATGGATGGTACGGATAGCTATACATACTACTATTTCGAGCATCCCTATGGGACAGAAGCTATTAGTTAGAGCGGATGTAGACGTAGACTCATAACTAATGGTTGAGCTAAGTAAAATACATCCTTTTTTGGATTGCTATGTTGGTTGTATTACTTGATCACAAAATTGCAAGATGAGTATGTTAAGACTTCACACATGAATTACTATAGCTATAAATTATAGGAAATGGCATGAATATGATTCAGTATAATAAGGGAAGTTGAAGCGTATAGAGGAAAGATAAGTATTGAAAAGAACTTTAGGAATTGTGAAGGGTTGTGTGATATTAGTAAGCATTGGAATTGGATACGAGTGTTAGTCTTCATTTAACATTCGAGGACGAATGTTTTTAAGAGGGGAAGGATGTTACACCCCAGAAAATTTCGCGTTATTAAGGCTGCAGACGGCTTAATGTGAGCTCAAGAAGGAGCAAATATTATTAGTATGAAGGATGAAATTCTACTGTATTAGTATGAGGATAGCATGAGTATGATATTTGGAATTCGTACAATATGATTGGAATGATACGTTAAAAGATATATAGCCTCGTAACCGTAAGCTGAGGTGGGGCCCACATGATGGAATTTTTATAAAGGACATATGAGAAGTTATATGGAAAATATATGTAAAGTTAAACACAATTCAAGAAGGACCCTTGAGCCAAATCCAAGTGTAAGCCCTCCAAAAAGATGTTTTTAAGTTACGTTTTCGGGTGATCTGATTTCGGGAGGCCATAACCCCATAATTATTTGGGAATTTGGGAAAGATCCAAAACTAAAAGTGGTAGATAATTGAAATACCTTTCCAACCATAGGTCGTGGGCCTTCATGTGACATAGGTATAAAAAGTTATGGACGTTTTAACACAGAAAGGTCAAGTTGGGCAGTGGGCTCGGCCCAACCCGATTCAAGGTCGGTCGGAACCGACCCAAGACCCATATATAAGGGATAAATTCATACAAATTCATTCATTTACACATCAAGAAGTCCACAAACTTTTAGAGAGAGAGAGAGAGAGAGAGGAGAGTTAGAGAGAGAAAGTGGAGAATCGAGCAAGTTCGAGGTCCCGAATCTCGAGGCTTGTGAAGGGTAAAGTATAGAACAAGTTTTTGCCGTCATTTTAAGCTAAAAGTTGAACTTGGGGGATGTTGGTTTCATGTTGGCTGCTTATATAAGGTATTTTTAAAATGTTAGTGATGTTCTTACCATGATCATTGATAGATTTGACGGGTTACAATAGAGAAAATGACGTTGAAAGTTCGGTTATCATTTTTGGATATCAAATAACTTGGGGGCTGTTTTGGTATGATTAAATGGATAGAATTAGTTGGATATTGATATAAAATGATTGTTGATATTGTTTTTGATGTTGTTGATAAATTGTTGTTCTTGAATTTGGGAGAATAAAGTGTATGAAGATATCGTATACAAAGCATATACCGGGCTGTTTTGGTGTATATCTTTGGGAGTTTATGCTTTGAGTTTAAAGAGGCTTATATGAGATGGTAGTTGTTATTGTTGGTTACTGATTGTGTTGTTAAATTGAATTGGAATTAAAGGGAAGCGAAGATTATAGGAAAAATGCTGTCCGAATTTACGGAAGTTAATTACGAGCTTAGAGAAGTTTATGAATCTCTTTCATGTTGTCTTCGGTTTTCTGTACCTTGATTGTAGATTATCCAGTGTTTGAAAGCATAAGTTAAGCTAATCACGTAAGCGACAAGGTATGTAAGGCAAACCTTTCTTCCTTTGGCATGATTCTTATCGTTATTTACTCTATATGTACTCCATATGATTCCATTCTTAGACGAGACAAGATTTTGAGGTCCAAAAATCTTCATCAAAAAATTATTTTCTTCTAGCAATTCCAACCATTGAAGGGTCCTTGTTAACGTGGAGTTCTTGTTGGAACAAATAAACCATTTGTTTTCATCGTTTGCAACCCTAGCCAAGTTGTGAAGTTAAGGAGAAAAGGTAAGGTTTAATCTTGTTTTTCATATGTTATGAATGATGTGTGCATGTTGTAGTATGTAGAAATGAATGAACTTGTGGAAATATGCATGATTGAAGTTGGGCCGTGAGTATGGTTGTAGCCGTGTAGGTGTGTGGGAGTGATGAATTAATTCTATTTAAGCATGTTTGGTTGTTTTAGTGTGTTGAAATAGATGAGAATCATGAAGTTGGCATGTTGAGGTGGTGGCCGAATATGGTCTCACTTGTATGCCAAGGAATGAATTAATTTTGTTTAGTATTTTGGTTGTCGTCGTCATGGATTCCATGATTAAAATGAGAGTTTAATGATTCAAGTTGATGTTGTAATTGTTGCGGGCTGATTTGGAAGTTAATGTGTTTTTAATGTAATTTTTATATTTATGAGAATGACATTGTTAAGGTGTGGATTGTTGGTGTAATTCATGAATTTGAAAGAGAGGAATGGATTATTGTGTTGTTCTCGGGTTTGGAGTGGTTTCGGGTGAGGTGGTACCGTGGTTGGTTGTTTGAAATATTGTGTGTGGGTTGTTTAAAGTGTTCTTGCATATCGTTTGAATGGTTTCGGATTAGTAGTTGAACGTGTGAGAATTGGTGTTAGTTTGATTATATGTGGTTGAATTGAATATAATGGAATGTTGTTGAATTATGTAGAAAAGAGTATTTAATGATAGAATGCGTTTTGAGTTGATTATTGATGTTGTAAACATGGTTGTTGGTATTGTTGTTGAAGATTTGGCCGAATCGAATTCTCGGGGTTGTTGGATTTATAGGAAATGCTGCCCAAATTTCAGAGATTAAGTATTAGTTTGGAATTGGATTCCTAAATGCTTATAGCTAATGTTCGGTATTTAATGACGTTATTGTAGATCTTGGGGAGCCCGAGATTTGAGTTTAGACTAGCTTTGAGAGCGGACGAGGTATGTAAGGCTTATCCTTCCTTTCTTTTGTCATGTCTTAGTTATAGTAGGCTATGATATGAGCCTCGGGGTAACTCTACTCCTACGATCCGAGTGTGCCTACGACTCCTATTCATTTTTTGATGTTAGTATTCTTAATGTAGTGGAAATATGGTCCGCATGTCTTTGATTTGATTGGATTAGAAATGCTGTACAAACGGTTTTGTTCCTAAAGGACCTTATGTCTAAAAATGTCTGTAACTTTCATAGACAGAACCGGATTGCCTTGATATGCCGTAAGATTCTATAACGTATAATGACTTTAACTTTCGTAGGCGGCTGACGGATTGGGTTGACGCTCGTCCGTGGGTCCCGCGACTTTCCTTTGTATAGTTCTAACGACCTTTGAAAGAACTTAGTATGGCTATCATCCCGACCCCCGAGTATGATTACTTACTTATCTGTTGAGGTTGAAATGAGAATTCTTATGCATATGATTTTGATACGTAACTATGATTCCTAAAAGTTCTATTTGATATGTTCCCCGAGTGACATTCGGAAAAGCTTGATTTGACTATTGTCTTGGCTTTTAAATGATAGTTTGTTTTGATTATTCTATTGAGTCTTCGTAAATGTTTAAAATTGCATATGATTTCTCACGACTCGTTTTTGCGTACTATTGCTACATCTTTCGAGTCCGGGCCGGTTATATTATCGTGCGCACTATGCTATATTCTGAAGTATGATGTGTATTCCGAAGTATGATGTGATACGAAGTATGATGTGCTACGAAGTATGATGTGATACGAAGTATGATGTGTTACGAAGTATGATGTGATACAGAGCATGATGTGTTCGGAGATATGCAATATTCCGAAGTATGATGTGTTGTGGCGCCAAAGATGGGGTGGCGACCATGTTCTGTCCGCCGGGTCCCATTACGGACCGCATGTGATATATGACATGATGATATGATGATATGATGACATGATGGTATGATGACATGATGATTCTACTCACCGAGTCCCTCACTGTAGTGCACGGTACGATATGTATATGATGATTATTTGCTTATGTGACTCGGTCTATTATGGGGTCGGATATGATGACATTGATACGCATGATTTGTGTTTCGGGTAAACATTTTGGCATTCGATTATCATGTTTATCTTCTTCCGTACCTTTATGTATGATTTGTATTTCAGATGCAAGCACTTCGGTATTCTGGTTATTATGCTTACTTTCTGTACCTCTTACTTCGGTTATGACCCGTTTTCTGTATTTCATGCTTTGCATACTCAGTACATATTTCGTACCGGCCCCTTTCTCGGGGCTGCGTTTCGTACCCGCAGTACGGACGCCCGATTTGGTGACCCGCCGATGATATCTACTGCTGCTGACAGGTGCTCCACTTGTTCGAGACCCGCATTTTGAGTACGGACACTTTCATTGTATATACTTATGTACATTCGGGGGTACGGCGGGGCCCTGTCCGTCATATGATTACGGTGATACTCTTGGGGCTCAGACATATATGTGGGTTGTGAATAGTTGCTATTCCGTTATGTTCGTATGATTTGCGCTTTGGGCGGTCCCACCGACCATGGCAGCCTTATCGGCTTGTGTTTGCATATATTTTGAGATGTTGTGATTTATGATAGCCCATCTTTTGGCTTCTATGATATCTGGTGCATATGCGGCATATCCAGACTACGTATGATCTTTGTACACGTATAAGTCATTGTATGCGATTTTGGTTAACGTGTGTGTACGGGTGCCCAGCTCGGGCTCTAGTCACGGCCTACGGGGTTGGTTCGTGACAATGGCTTATTGATATTGTACTCCTATTACAAGTTCCCAAGGGGAACACCCATAAGGTGCCAAGTTGAGTTTTGTATATGGTTTTACTAAAGATTTCGAAGGAATGAATTTTATACTAAAGGAAACATAAAGTTTGAATTTCAAAACCACTCTGAAGGGGGTGCGAGATTTTACTACTTCATTTCATTTACTATTTCTGTTTATATTCCATAGTATCATCCCTTTGTATTGATATGAATTGAAATTGATATTTGTGGATTGAGTTTGTGTTGATATGATAGTGATATTAAGCCGGAAGCGGCTGATCGAAGGGGGCCATTATTATTAAAGGTTTAAACCACGCCCTGAAGGGCCATTATTAAGCCGGAAGGCAATTATTCCAGAAGGGGCTTATCATTATTATGCCGGAAGCGGTTACCGTCCAAAGGGACTATTATGATACTAGCTGAAAAGGGTCCCGAAGGACGTTTTTGTTAATATGTCGAGAGCGGCATGTGTGTTGGATGCATTACTTACTTAAAGATTGTTTGAGACCGTGTGCACATTTATGTTTCTTCAGTAATTGTTGGCCGCAGTGTTGAGGTTAGATTGTGATTTATTCTCTCCTAAGTCAAATTATGATTATGATTTGTTACCACGCCCATACTCGCACATTGTCCGTCGCAGCGTCCTTTTGCCTGGGGATCTTTCATGCCCCTTCATGCCGCTGCATTGTTTAGATGGTTAAGTGTATAGCTAGATGTTCGAACGTCGGTACGGGATTGGGAAGTTCCACCTCATTCTCGGTTGTGTCTGAGTCATGTATAGATATGTATGATTATGGGTATATCGGGGCCACCGTCCCGACTCATAATATTCGGTTTTTCTTAGAGACTTATGCAGTGTCACCGGGGGTATGTTGTCGAGATGAAATAGTGGACAAATGCGAAGTCATTTATGGACTTTAGAAGAGTATTTATTTTAGATGATTTCAATTGGTTTAAAAAGTACTTATTTAATTGAAAGTTTTCATAATCGTTATAAAGATAATGATTTATATTTGGAAAAAATTTTATGTTCTTAAAAATTTTGGGAAAAGACGGGGTTTTTATGGGGTTGTCGGGGTTCGCT
>NC_081349.1:2905766-2916972 GCF_029784015.1 Lycium ferocissimum | reverse complement strand
CATCCATGAGTATTCCGCCCACCTGAAGGAACAAGTATAAGGTGAGTGGGAGTAGGAATCAATACCATTTGATTTCATATATATAGCATCACTAGCTTCTTAGGAGTATCATATCATAGGCTATAGCATTTCTAGACTTTAGCTTACGATTATCATCATCGTATCCATCTCGTAGCTCTTATCTCGTATAGCTATTCATGAGTGAGGATCTTGACTTTCTTGGAAATAGGAATCTCATAGGAGAGAAGAGAAAATGCATACGGGATTCATGCCTTAGAAGGAAAGGGTTAGCCTTACATACCTTTGTCTTTGAGCTAAGCTATCACTCACTTGTTCTCCTTCAATGTCACGTTGCTACCTTCACAAGAGAATTCGCATTAACGTTAGTTAATCGACTATAAGAACGTATCATTATTTCTAGGGAAAATTGGGCATCATTTCCTTTGTTTATACTACTCTCCGCCATATTCCATATCAATTCCCAACATTCATTTTAATCATCGCATATCGTTAACAACAATCGCCATTCATTCATCTTATTTGCATTTCATAATCTTACTTCAATTTCCCCTAATCATGACTAAAATCCATCGTCGTATTCTTTTGTATCCAATGCTAATTTCATGTTCTATAGGTCATTTACAACATATTTATATCATCAACGTATTCATTTCCATGATTCAATCCACTACTAATCACTAATGACACTAATCATCCATTTAATGACCCATTTGTTGTACTCTTCTACAATCCATGAATCTTAACTCAATCATACTTCAAATAGCATGTAAATTTCATGATACTTACCTTAGATGATGAAGGAATAGGCCTTGGATGACAATTCACCTTTTCCACCAAAACCCTACTTTCTCTCTCTTGGGATTTTCTTGATTTGTATGACTTTGATGGAGTTTCTTTTACTTGGTTCTCTTGATTTGTTGTTGTTGATCCTTGATTTCTCTTGTTTTCTTGTGATTGAAGTGTAGGAGATGTTCTAGAGGGTTCTTGAAGTGTAGAGGTGAAGTGGGAAATGAAAAATGAAAAGGAAAGGATCCCTTATATAAAATCGAGTTCGACCGATTGAAATATACGGACCAACATACGGTCCGTATAATTTATACTAGCCGTATGTTGGACCGTACATTTGGTCCGGTGGCTTATGTCATTACGGGCTAATTCTACTACTGGACATACGACGAGATTTTATACGGCCCGTATGTCCGGCCGTATGTTTGCCTGTGTTTCCGAAAGTTGTTTCGTCGACTCGTTTGATCTCCGATCCTTGTGGAACCTTCTTAACACTTGTTCATCACTTCAATACCATTCTAAGGGATGTTATAACTCTCCCTTGGGGCATCATTCATACACCATTAACTCAACGCCGTACTCCTTATCCGATACTCTCAACTTACAACTCGCTTCTCTTTAACAACTTCCTTTTCTTAACTCGGATGTCTTTGGAAATCTTAATTAGGTCGATCGATTACTATCTCTCACTCATCTAAACCTCTTGTTCATCATGTCCCTAATGAGTCTATTCACTTGTACGTTAAGGGGAAATTTTCGAGGTGTAACACCTCCGTTCAGTAGCAACAGCAATAGTAGTAGTAATAAAATTAATACTCCCTCCGTTCAAATTAATTGGTCCACAAATGCAAAAAGATTCCATCATTTTTGCTCAATACCATATTCTGGCGACTAATTGAAGTGAAACTGGTGCGTTGGTGGTTCCAGTGAGATGGGGTGGCGGTGATAAAGAAGATATAATTATTAAAGGATTTTAATGGTTAATTAGGGATTAATTAGTGTAAATATAATTAATAAAAAGAAAATCAAATGAATAAATAAAAGGAAATGAATATAAAATTAAAATTTAGGAAATTTACAAGGTGGCGTTGACGTGGCGCTGATGTGGCGAGAGAGTGTATTACACTTTCCATTGTGCAACAGGTCATCAGTTTGTAGGGGATTAAATAAATTCACTTTTTAAATGTTCAGGTGTGTAATAAGTCTCCTGTATAGTATAAGTGTGATATCGACATTTGGGGTATAGTTTAGGGGTCAATCTATGTCTTTTGCCTTTTCTTTAATCTGTGCATATGAACCTTGCTTTCTTGTGATACTGATTGAGTCTGTGATTGTGAGAACCTAATTATGCTATAAACTTTCTTCTTAAAGACTTGTTAGACTAGATATTTATGTGGGGGGGGGGGGGGGGGGAAGGGTATTAGGAACTAAGGCTTATCTAAGATCTCTTGACTGATTGCCCACATAATATGCTTTTGTAGTCCATATCATTGTTAAGATCTTTTGAATTCTGATGATTTGTCTATGTGATCAAAATGCATTTACTTGGCCATGTTGGCTTGTCTGCTCCTCTGTGATTTAGCTAGGAATGGTTTCCATCATGACCTAACCTGTTAATATTCAGACCAGCTTATGATGCTTAGATAAAACAAAGAGTGACTCTAGAAACCTTTTTATGATAGATTGACTCAGTCTATGACTCTATAAGAGCTTGACCAGGCTTTAGTAGTGTAAAAATCACCCAGACCTCTAGCTAAATGGTTCTATCTGTTTGAGCATGTGTGTGCCTGAACTTATTTGAGTAACTGGTTAAGAAATGGTTTCAATGGCAGGTTTTGGTATGGTCAATAGGATTTATGAGTAGATTGGGCCACATGGCATAGGGGAACCTTTTAAAGAGTGTCTTGGAGAGAGGATAAAAGGGGAGGGCCAAGCATAGCTTGGACAATAAAACCTTTCCTCCACATAAAAGGCATCATGGCACTTCTATAGGCCTATAGAGGCACATGTTTACTACATGGATGCCTTATGAATTTACAATTCTTACTATTAGACCAAGGGGGATGGCATAGGTTGGAACCAAATTCATTTTTCCACAATGACTTACTAAAAGGCGAGTGATAAATCTGTGTATACAATTGATTGTTTACATACAAAGGAGGATAGCTTAATTGGAGCAAGTTGTAAGTCATGAGCTAAATCACTAAAAGGAAATTAGAACCATTTGAAGCCTCTCTTTAGACAACATAATTGGTTTCTGCCCCTTTCCTCATTTTCTGAACTATAGTGCACACATATTCCATATGCTTGTCTGTGTACTTTCTCCTCCTGTGAGGTTTGACTAAGATTTGAAAGTTGCATTTGTGCTGTCTTTGAACATTGAAGCTGTTTACATCCTGTTCAGCTTGTGTTATACTTGACCCTTTTTGAATTATGGTGTCTGTATGCTGCATTATTGCCTTCTGATTGATATGGACAACCCTTTTCTATGGCTTTTCTTTATTTGTGAATATGCCTTTGCTATCAGGCATTGTTTAATAATGTGAGCAATGCAGTTGTCTGGGTGAACTTTAGCATTTGTCCTGTGAATTGCCAGAAATTGGAGTCTACACCAACCTATGAGAATAGCTCACAAGATGTTTAGCCGATTAATTTAGAGTTAAGTGTGTCCTAATTTAGGTCTGATATACCTTGGTTAGGAGATTTGAAGAGAGTTGGGAGGATAAGGGTAATGGCAGGAATATGCTACCTGATTTACTATAGGTATGTATGGAGGGGTTCAGGAGGGATGAAAGATAGGGGACTTCTAAATTTCAGACCTTTGATGGGATGTTGGTGTAATTGAATGATTCCCTGGGCCATGGGCTTTAGGGACTAGACACACAAGGCATGTATAGGTTAGGGTATACATATGATATACACTTGATATACACATCATATGTGCATATCAAGGATGTATTAGGTGTATATAAGTAAGCATGTCAGTCATCTATAGAACATATACAGATGAAAAAAAGGATGAAGGGGAAATTCTGTTTTGGTCTTTCTTGTGAATAATATGTTTCCTTTTTTGGAGTTATTTAGTTATCTTATGTCATCGTATTGTAATATTTGTTTGATCCTCCTACTATGGCCTTGATTTATTCTCAGTGTTATTTGGCAAAATAAATTGTTTCCATATATGGTGATACTTGTGCATAATTATGGGAGTTTGATGCATTCTTTGGTAATGTTGGTCCAGGGTTGATATAATTTGGGGACAGGTCTTAGCCACTCCCCGATGTCCAGCCATGCCTGGGGTTCATGAAACCTCTTGGAACTTGTGCGGCGTCGGGAATTCGGGTGGTGGCGACTGTTCTCTTTTTGTGTTGTGAAGGTCTTGACAAGTAAAACCAACAGTGTAATCAAATGCCATAATTATGTAACTTGTAAGAAGTTTGATATATATATTTGTGTAAGTTATACATGTGATGAGTTCAGAAAATTATAAACTAACAGGGTTCCTTTTTCCTTTTTCCCCTTCACCACATCACCACTCGGGTCGGGATCAGCCTGAGGCCCAATAAGGAAAATTCTTTTTCCAATGATATCGAGTCCGTGAAGATAAAATTAAATAGCTTGGGCGCAGAAGGCCCAGCCATGGGTGAAAATGGCCAACTAGGGGTTTGGTACGCCCCTAGTCTTTCCCTTTGCTTTATTTATTTCTTTTTTCCTCATCTTGAACTTTGTGTGTATTTGTACAAAACTTGTAAAAACTCATGTCATAGTGGAATCCTTATCGTATGAACTAGTATTCTTAGGATAACAGTACTTATGCCGATTAGATTGACTTTAAGTCCCCAAAACCATTTTCAAAAATCCGGATTTTGCATAGTGATTTTGACAAACTTAAATGGATAATTTGCTAAACTATTTTGAGACGGTTTAAGTTTAAACAAAAACAAACGGATATTTCAAAACCACTAGCGTTGCAACATTGTTAAAGAAAAACGGACTGAGTTTTAAAACCAAAGCGCATATTCTTTATAATTAAACCAACTTCTGTTTTTTTTTTTTTCAAAATAAGGCCAAGTATAAATGTTTTAGATCAAGTTAATGATAAAACTTGTCAAAGTATTGGGCCAAAAGTCCCACATTTTTTTTAGAAAAATATGGCCAGAACTGGCCAAGTTCAGTAGAAAGCAAAAGGGAATTTTTGGGCCAAAGGCACTCATGGACAAAAAGGTGATGATATAGACATTTTAAATTTTTATACAGAGTTCATTTGGGCCAAGCCCCAAAAACGGACAAACCTCTTTAAAAATGGGAAATTATAAATTTTGGCTACAAACCCCAATCCGAGACCCATTTCATAACTTATCACAAAGGACGTATTTCTTAAAACAAAAAACATTCGTAGATACGAGTTCTTGGATAAAGTGTTCCAAATGTATTAAACGGATTGATTCAAACAAAGTATGAGTTAAGCATGGACAAATTACATACTCAAAACATAACAAGTTCATATTTTTAAATAACATGTGTAAATGATGACAACTTTTGTACTCACTTTACAAACGAAATACATCATCCTTGTATACAAAAGGGAGATTATTTTATCCGGGTATTATAAATCCAAATCTATGTACCCTACATATAAAAGGAACGTATTGAAATTCTTTTCTCAAAATGCCATGCAAAATGACAAAATTTTGCGAGAATAAACACTAAATAGACAGTTCATGCAAATGCTCATACATTAGAATTCGAAGGTCAACCATATAGTACAGATCTTCAGTACTGGGGTGCCTAACACCTTCCCCATGGAATCATCAGAACACATACCTAGAACTCTAGATTACGAAGAATTTTTCACGGCATTTGAATAAACCCTTCACCCTCAATTTTCCTAATTATCTAAAAATTAGGTGGCGACTCTTTTAAAATGAATTCCGAAAGAGCACCAGCAAGTTCGTAGTAGCTTTTATGCGCCCATATAAAAGCGAACCGTTACAGATGGCGACTCCGCTGGGGACCTTAAAGATTCTAACCATAAGGATTCACTTATAATATGAGTATATTTGCCTTAACTGTCTATGTGTTTACTTTCTCGTAATTATTAACTATCATTGCATGCATATCATAACTCCGCTACTTCTGGCATTTCTTTTACACTTTGTTACAAAGGCGACTTCGCGGAGCATGCAATCGTTCCTTCAGTATAAACCAAAATATTTTTGAAACCGTTCTGAGGCCGGGTTGGTTCGCGGTCATCCAAAAACCCTAATGGTTTAGCCTAAGTTGTCCGCTCGGCTTCCCGATCTTTTGTGAAAAACCACTCGAGTGAAAACTAGGATAGAGCTAAGACAAATCCCTACTAAACTAGAGCATTTATACTTAGACGGGCCTTGGATATCTCAGACCTACCTAAGGCTCATTAATGGAGACTACCTCATGTTCGGACGGTCTATGACTCGAAAAATGCTGCATCATATTTATATGTTATGTGGAAGCATGTTTGTGCCTATGTGATGAGCCATTGATCCTACGGGGATGTAGGAATCGTAACTGTGTTTTGTTTTGTAGATGGAGCGTACAATCCATTTTGACATAGTCACCGAGGCTCCAGAGTTGCTAAGAGCTTGGTATGAATGGTTGGCTGATGCACACAAAAGAACAATTAGTTGCACTTTAAGACACTTACCTTCTATCATGACAATGAAAGGTCGCCCGTATTGGATGGGTATTGGGATGACAAGGAAATGTTGTTCCGTTTCGGTGATATTGAGATGACTCCTACCCTCAAAGAAATTAGGGATGCCATAGACAGCAATGGAACATGTCTGATGTAACCACCCGTTTCGTCGTTACTGTGAATTTCGAAGGAAGACAACAACTCTGGCTCCTTAATAATGTCTTCACCTAGTTATGTTCTGGAGATAATTTAACTTAACCAAAATCATTGTGCACATCGCGTAAGGGATGGAAGCATGGGCTACCAAGCCCAGCTGAGCCGCCATAGCGGTAGTGTTGTCGCTACAGCGGTAACGCTGTAGCGGCCTATTCACCGCCATAGCGGTAATAGCATATGACTAGTGAGCTGCCATAGCGGCCATTCAGCCGCCCTAGCGGCACCGCTGAAGCGGTGCACTTGTCGCCGGGGCGGTATCGTACAGTGAAATTCCCTATTTAAAGAATCATTTCGGGAATTGTCCCACTTTTCATAACCCTAAATTCCAGCCGCCCAGTTCGGTGGGAAAGCCTAAAAATGAGATTCTTAGTCTTGATAAATCATTCTAACACCCTCCAAATCTCCTTCCGCTTAGTAAATTAATCCTAACCATATTCACCTAGAGAATCATCAAATAGGTGTTTCAAGTAGCTAGAGTGGGAGAAATGATGGGTTAGCAACATTTTCACATATTTCCCTTCAAACAATCTCCGGTGTTCTTCATCTAAAATAAAGTTAATAACCTAGATCCCTACATTTCTTCACCTTAAAAATGAGTTCTTTCATGGGTCTTGGAAATGGGTTTTCCCAATATAAGCTTAAAAATGGGTAAATCACCTAGTGTGGTTGTAGATAGAATCTAGAAGTGAGCTAAGATCCCAACCCTCCCTTGCTCCGAAAACTCTTACAGAGGTTGTCTATGGTAGATCTATGATGTGGTGATTAATTGGAAGAATCAATGGATGTTCGTGGCGCCCGCTCGGCCATGAGGTAGGTTATGGCTTCCCTTTCTGTAGGCTCCAGTTAGTTTCATATATTCGTGTATTAGAAGGAACGGAGAATGCATGTATAGAAATTGAAGATTTGGGATGGAACCTTAGGATGGTATTGTTGTGTGATTTGTGTGTTCGGGCTTGTGGCCTATAGACTTCTTAGGTTGTTTGGTTTGGTTTCTTGAATATTGGTGAATTTTATGTGACTTGGGAGTAGTGGATGGTACATAATTCATTTATGTCTTATGATGGTAAATTCTGTAATATGTGGTAAATTGTGTTATACCAGTAATAGCGAACCTAGTTGATAAATGGAAGGATAAAAAGTACCAAAGATTGTGATTGAGTTCTAGACTACGTGTGAGAAGTGATTGTGAGCAGGTGGTGAAATTACTTGTTCTAAGCTATTAGGTTGAGTTAGGAGAAGTGGTAACAATGTGTATCGACTTGATTAACCAGTTGTGTGGTTAGGGCTAGTCGCCCCGTTATGTTGCGATTTGATTGTTCTGTTATGTTGGCTTGATGCCACGAGTTATTGATTGATATTTGATTCTGTTTTATCATCTTGATCATTATATTGTTGGCGTACCCACCATTGGTATTTGTGATTCGGTTATATTGTTGGCACACCCATTGTTGGTATTTGTGATTTGGATATATTGTTTGCGTACCCATTGTTGGTACTTGTGATGTTGAGCATGACTATTGATGTGATTCATACATTGCATGCACTTTCATTTTCATGATACACCGTGGAGATATTGATGACATTTGATGAAACACTTGATGAGCTGGGCTCAGTTTTACTTGAGTGACATGACAGTCCATTGTTCGATGTTCATCCCGGAATCGTTGATTGAGTGAAATTGATACTTGATAAAACTCTTTTACTTGAGTGATGTGAGATGGTCGATGTCCGATGATCAATTCCGGAATCGTTGATTGCATGGCCGATATCCGATGTTAGTTTCGAAATCATTGATAGTGTGTGGACTTCGCGGGTCCCCCAGGGTGGTGCCAGTGAGAACCCCCGTGGGCAAAGATCTGGGGTCCCATCTGTCTGTTGGGGAAAGATCCGGGACGGGTGGCACTTAAACTTCACGAGTCACACTGGGTTGTGCTACCGAGACGTCGATATTTCCGTCTGGAGTACATGTGTACACAACATCTGCATGGCATTGCATTGCATCTATACATTATTGCATTGCATTGCACCATGGTTTGTGATTGAGATGCTTGGTGTTGTTCTGCTGATGTTGGATTCAGACTTGATGTATTCAGACCTGGCATGTTTGGGGACTAGATGCTTTACTTAGGCGATGACGTGTATCCGGATCCGATTACATTTGATTTATTCTTGTTGATTTGTACCTGTTGAATTATCTCGGAGAACCCTCCGTAAAATCAGTTATTTGATTGGTTTCTAAGTGATGTAGGATAAAAGCTTTTATAATGATGAGTTGACACCTGGACTAAAATTAACGATCTAATGATTTTTGTACTGGGAAATTGCACTGATGCTATTGACTTGTAGTTATTAGAGAGCAGTTGTGATTTAAGGGCATTGATGTTATGATGTGCTGTAGATAGACGTATGACTTGATTTAGTGATTATCATGGTTATTTGTGAATTCTTTTACCAATATGTGTTACTAACCATTGTCGGCCTATGATACTTACTCAGTACGCGTGGATTGTACTAATATTGCACTTGCTACACCTTTTTTGGATGTAGATTGTTTCAGGTGGTTGATTGTGATACGAAGAAGAAATGTGCGGTGCCTATCTAGAAGGCCTCCTCCCACTTCATTCCGGGACGGAGGTTGAGTCTTAGAATGTAAGGGTAATCTGAAATCATTAGTCGCTCTTGTACTAGTCTAGACCAGGTCACGGGAAGTCAAATCTAGTCTGTAATCGTTAAATGGTTGTATCTTATCGAATCTTGAGTTTATTAAATATTTTATGATATTCCACTGTTATTTCTAAGCACCTCTTGCTTTAAATGACTCGTCCTTGTTAAATGATTTGTTAATTGAATAGAGGATTCGCCTATCCTTATTAAATGATTTGTTAAATGAAGTTTCTTGCTTTAACCGAGGCATCCTGGGCACAAGGGCCCACCGTAGCCTTCAGGGATCTATACCGGAGATTCGGGGATGTTACCGGGTACACTCTATATCAAAGGGAATTCAAGAGCTGAGAAGAATGGGAGACCATTAGGCCTTTAGCCTTCACCGTAGCCTTGTTAGGCACTGTGGTGTTTCCACAGGATGGGTCATTAGCCATAGACACCCGTGTGATCTACCTAGCCCATGCAATCTCCACGGCATATCTAAAGACCAAGAAATAAGGTATTTTGACCTGGTACCTATCATATTAGCTGACATCTTTCGGGCTCTAGACAAGTGCCGAAATCACTTCCGATACTTCCAGGGATGCAATATGTTGCTACAATGGTGGAGCAAACACATTAACATGGCCAAAGAGGTTTGAGGTTGGAGTCGGCAGAATAGGATAGATCGCCTCGTGGATTACTATCCAAATCTCGGATTCATGTCTAAAAATGCTTGGGTTGATTTCTTCACCGACTTGACTGAAAATATCCACTGGATGTTTCCTGACTTTATATCCGAAATTGTGTTGGTTCGAGGCAAGAATTTCCCATTTGTGCCACTAGCTGGGGTCGAGGAATCCGCCCTTATTATACATCTCGACTTTTGAGGCAGTTCGGTAGGAGGCAAGTGATACCCCAGGTAGGGAACCCTGAACAGTTCATCATTGAGCATACAGAATAGAAAATCAAGCACACCGGCGTAATCCTCAGGGAATGGAATGGCCGCGTAAGTTGGGTCCAAACACTTTAGCTCCATATAGGTTCGAAGCAGGGTGTGACCCAGGGTATCATGCATGGCTACAAAGACACTTGGCTCGTACACTTACTTCAGCGCCTGCGCCTCCCTAGGAGGCCCACGAAGAGGAGCATATGAAAGAATGCCTAGAGGGTATATACGAGCATTTGGCCAGGATCTTGGAAGAAACAGACTCGGTGATTGTCTGAATGGAGCTATATATCGGCACGCCTTCGTGTCCAGACCACCCTTCGAAGGGTCAAGAAGGACAGGGCCAGCCAAGCCTCAACATCAGCCGCTGGAGGACCTCCATGATTACTGCTTTTGTTATCATAAGCCCCATGTCGGCTTTATCATCACTTTTGTAATCCCTTCGGGGAAGATATTATTACTATTATTTATTAAATCACGATGACTTTTTTGGGGCAACTGGTCATCTTCACAAATGGCACTTACGTGTTTCAAACGACTAAGAAAGCCTTAACTCAAAAGGGCCTTAGGAACACGAGTAGTATAAATATCAATAAATTACGTGCTTGCTTGCTACATGTTTCACATGCCTACTTGCTATGTGTGCCATCATGTATTAAAGCTTGAATACAAATGGTCCGACGATATAAACTACATACCCGAAAGAAAACCATGAGGCTTGAAAACTTATCCGAATTTATCTCCACTAAAGGCTGACTTATTACGATAGCAAATCCAAGAGGCCAGGAAGCGCGGACTTTAGGGGAGACAAGGCGAGATGCTGCGAGACAAGGTGTTGCAAATGGAAAAACACCTCCAGGAAATAGGAAAGAAAATTGAAGAGGTAGACGGATTACTGGGCATGATTGGGAACACCG
>NC_081349.1:2877284-2905666 GCF_029784015.1 Lycium ferocissimum | reverse complement strand
TTCATTTTGCCACAATGACTTACTAAAACTGAGTGATAAATCTGTGTATACAATTGACTGTTTAGATACAAAGGAGGATAGCTTAATTGGAGTAACTTCTAAATCATGAGCTAAATCACTAAAAGGCCATTAGAACCATTTGAAGCCTCTCTTCAGATAGCATAACTGGTCTCTGCCCCTTTCATCATGGTCTGAACTATAATGCACACAAATTCCATATGCATGTCTCCAGGTACTTTCTCCTCCTGTAAGGTTTAACTAATATTTGAAAGTTGCCTTTGTGCTGTCTTTGAACTTTGACATTGTTTACATCCTGTTCAGCTTGTGTTATACTTGACCCTTTTTGAATTATGGTGTCTACATGCTGCATTGTTGCCTTCTGATTGATATGGACAACCCTTTTCTATGGCTCTTCTTTATTTGTGAATATGCCTTTGCTATCAGGCAGTGTTTACTAATGTGAGCAATGAAGTTGTCTGGGTGAACTTTAGCATCTGTCCTGTGAATTGCCAG
Source organism: Lycium ferocissimum (assembly GCF_029784015.1). Taxonomy (NCBI): domain Eukaryota; kingdom Viridiplantae; phylum Streptophyta; class Magnoliopsida; order Solanales; family Solanaceae; genus Lycium; species Lycium ferocissimum. The sequence goes on along the minus strand of NC_081349.1, from coordinate 2,905,153 downwards.
AAATTAGAGTCCACACCAACCTATGAGAATAGCTCACAAGATGTTTAGCTGATTAGTTTGGACTTAAGTGTGTCTTAATTTAGGTTTGATATACCTTGGTTAGGAGATTTGAAGAGAGTTGGGAGGATAAGGGTAATGGCAGTAATATACAAGGAGTATACTACCTGATTTACTATAGGTATATTGTTATATCCCGTACTTCATACATTCGGATAATTCGAGAAAGTCGTGGCAAGATAAGGACAAGGTCATTTTCAAGAATTATTTTAAGGTACGAGTTGTTAGGAATACTATTCATGAACATTGGTAGTATGAAAATGTTGGGAAAAGCCAAGGGTAAAAGAGGAATTTGCAAAATGGCCAATGGAAATAATGTGGAAGGCTAGGGCGAAAATGGCAATATTGAGGAAAGTCGAGGGCAAACGGGAATTTTACATGAGGTTCAAGAAGGTTCCAAAGGTGCCATGCAAAAAAAAAAAAAAAAAAAAAAAAAAAAGATGACAAATAAGTCATCTTTATTTCTAAGAAATTTCAGAGAGGGCATGTGCCCTCACATGATCATGGAATTATATATAAATATGAGAGAAGTCATCATTTAATTCAAGAAATTGGAGAATGAAGAACAAAAAAAAAAAAACAAGAAGGAGAGAATCGGCCAAGCAAGAGGAGGAGAAAAAAAAATTGAGCCATTCATTCTTGATCCAAAAATTCCGTTCTTCTTGAATTCTTACTATGTTCAAGACCTCTTCAACATGGTATAATTGTTTAAGCAAGAAAACCACTTTGGTGGCATGCGGAAAATGGAAGAAAAGGTAAGAATTCTATTCTTTTTCATGTTATGGAAGATTTACATATGTTGTTGTAGTATGTAGAAATGAGTAGAATATATGGAAATATGAAAGTTTGCATGGTGGGGGTGCAAGTATGTATGTGGCCCTGTTTGTGTGTGTTGTTATATAGGTGAGAGGAGTTGAATTTTATGTTGTATTCTAGTTGTGGTTATGGTGAAATTTATATTGGAAGTGAAAGTTTAATGAATTTTGTTGAAAATGGTTGTACGTCGTTATGGGAATTTATGTGATTTTTTTTCATGATTTTCGTATAATTGTGAAAATAAGAATTTAAATGTGAACTTTGGTAGTTGTTGATGAATTTGGAAGAAAACAATGTAAGTTGGTAGTGTTGTTGCATTCGTTGAAGTTTCGGATGAAGTATGTATTGGTGGAAATACTTGAATTCGCGAATATTGTTTGGAATGTTCATTGAAATATGTTTGAATAACCTTGAGTTAGTAAATGATTATGAGAATAATGATATTAGCTTGATATGGAAGTGGGAATGGAAGGTGTCGCCTTATGTAGGACTATTTATGTTATAGTGCGTTTTATGATAATTTTTGATGTTGTTAAATTGTTGGGCCGTTGTTATTGATATATTGGGCCGAGCTAAGTCTCGGGGATGCTATATGTATAGGGGAAATGCCGCCGAAATTTCGTAGACAAACATGAATTTAAGTTGAACTCTGAAGCTATAACTCACAATTGGTAAACATGACCATTTGTAGATTTTGGAGAAAAACGGATTCGAATTTGGAAAAGCTTAAGAAGCGGAAAAGGTATGTAAGGCTTACCCTTTCTTTCTCTTGGCATGTCCTAGATGTACTAGGCTTGAATTTGGACCTCTAGGACAACTCTACTCTTCGGAATCCACGTCCGAAATTGCCCCTTTTTCTTTCAAAGGAATTGAACCAATTATGTTGCTAAGGGTTGGAAAAGTTGTCTAAATACCTAGAACTTGAACAAATGGGACCCGACTACCTTAAAACTATGATGAATGATATTATGAAGTGTAAAATACGTAAATTGTGTACGCCACCCTCATTTGACCCGAGGTAGGCCCACAATCCCCGAGACCTAGTTGTCTGTTCTATTTGCCTTATTTCCGTAAGATAATTAAGGAAACTTTTGACTATTGTTCCGAATTTGATATAAGTATCTCGGTAACTCGTATATGAGCATTCCGGTTCACCATTCTCCGATATAAATGCTTCGGATTTGACGATCTGATTTGAATATTTTGGTATAAGCATTCCGATGTAAATACTCTGATTTAAGTATTCTGATATAAGTATTCAAAATAAATATTCTGATGTATATGTTCTGACATTGGAATTCTGATCTAAGTATCTTGGTATAAGCATTCTGATATGATAACTCCGATATGAGTACTCCGGTGCGAGCGTCTGATATAAGTATTCTGCTATGTGTATTTGGATATGAGTCGTCTGATCCGAGTATTTTAATATGAGTATGCTCTATAAGCGTTAATGTTCTTCATGTACGATCTCGGATCGCTTAAACAGTCCGAAGAGGTTTCTGTATTCCAAACGCTCATAACTTTCCGATACTAACTGAAGAACCCGAAACTCATTTCCGAGCCTTCGAATGTTGGTAAGTGTACGTATTCATCGAGTCTGGATTTATGTGCATATGGTTTCTCACGACTCTTTCGTGCATGGCTCAATGTATCTTTCACTGAGTCCCGGGCCAGGGCATGTTATGTTCTCGTGCGTACTCTATGGTATGATTCTGATTCACTGAGTCCCAGGCCGTGACATGTTCTCGTGCGCATTCCACTGCATTGTTCACCGAGCCCTCTTACTTGCAAGGCCGGGACACGTTATCCGTATATGCTTATGATGATACGGGGATGGCGGCCGTGATGGCATATAATGATTATTCACCGAGACCCGCAAGAGAGGTCGGACACGTTATGTATACTTGGTACATGATTCTCGATATGCATGATTCCATATTACCGAGTCCCTTAACAAAGGGTCGGACACGTTATTTGCATATATGACATATGATTCTCGTTATACATGATCCTATTCACCGAGTCCCTTATCGAGGGCTTCGGACACGTTATACGCATACGTGATCTATGATTTTGATACGCATTGATGAGTTTATCCACCGAGTCCCTCACGGAGGGCCGGACACGTTAGACGCATACGTGATATATGACATCATCCGAGCATTCTCGCGTATCTCAGATTCGTCCGATATATGTCATCCTCTCGAGCCTTCGTACGTTCGTACTTCGTCCGATATATGCCGCATCCGATCATTCCGTACGTTCGTATTTCGTCCGTTATATGACATCATCCGAGCATTCGTACGTTCGTACTCCTTCCGATACACAGATGGGTGTATGTACGATTTGTGTCCGAAAATATAAGCGTCCGGTATTTTGTGTAATGTATTTATCTTTAGCCCTGTCTATTTCGGTTTATAGTTACGTACTTTGTCTTGTATATGCTTACATACTCGGTACATATTCCGTGCGACCCCTCTTCTTCGGGGCTGCGTTTCATGCCGCGGTACTCCCCGGATGGGCCGAGTTATTATAGAAGATGTGCCAGCGGAGTTGGTAAGCTCCATTTGCTCCTAGAGCGCTGCCGAGTCAGAGCACACATGTGATGGTTTCTGAATTTGTGTTAGAGACTTTGCGGTGACAGCGTCGTGGGTATTGGTTGTCGGTCTTGTAAGCGGCTCCGTCAGCCGATATGTTGGTCTGTGTTATATACTGAATTTTGTATGATTATAGGTTTGTTCGGTTTGGAAGCTACGAGAAAGAATGTTTCTGAAAATTTTTACTATGCATTTATCTTATCTGATTTAAAAAGTTTAACGTGATTTTATGTGCAGCAAGAGTCTGAGGGTTCGCTCGACCCTAAGTAAGGGTCGGGTGCCCATCACACCCTAGGGATATTAGGGTGTGACATATATATGGAGGGGTTCAGGAGGGATGAAAGATAGGGGACTTCTAAATTTCAGACCTTTGATGGGATGATGGTGTCATTGAATGATTCCCTGGGCCATGGGCTTTAGGGATAGGGATTTAGGGACTAGACACATAAGGCATGTATAGGTTAGTGAAAAGGGGGAAGGGTATACATATGATATACACTTGATATACACATCATATGTGTATATCAGGGATGTATTAGGTGTATATGAGTAAGCATGTCAGTTATATATAAAACATATACATATCGAAAAAGGGATGAAGGGGCAGTTCTGTTTTGGTCTTTCTTGTGAATAATGTGTTTCCCTTTTTGGAGTTATTTAGTTATCTTATGTCATCATATTGTAATATCTGTTTGATCCTCCTACTATGGCCTCGAGTTTATTCTCAGTGTTGTTTGGCAAAATAAATTGTTTCCATATATGGTGATACTTGTGCATAATTATGGGAATTTGATGCACTCTTTGGTAATATTGGTCCGGGGAGTTGATATAATTTGGGGACAGGTCTTAGCCACTCCCCGATGTCCAGCCATGCCTAGGGTTCATAAAACTCCTTGGAACTTGTGTAGCGTCGGGAATACGGGTGGTGACGACTGTTCTCCTTTTGTGTTGTGAAGGTCTTGACCAGTAAAACCAACAGTGTAATCAAATGCCATAATTATGTAACTTGTAAGAAGTTAGATATATATATGGGCGTAAGTTATACATGCGATGAGTTCAGAAAATTATAAACTAACCGAGTTCCTTTTTCCTTTTTCCCCTTCACCACATGACCACTCGGGTTGGGATCAGGGATCGCCTATTGGGCCTGAGCCCAATAATAAAATCTTTCTCCGAAGATATCAAGTCCGTGAAGATAAAATTAAATAGCTTGGCGCACAGAAGGCCCAACCATCAAATGCCATAATTATGTAACTTGTAAGAAGTTAGATATATATATATATATATATATATATATATGGGCGTAAGTTATACATGCGATGAGTTCAGAAAATTATAAACTAACCGGGTTCCTTTTTCATTTTTCCCCTTCACCACATGACCACTCGGGTCGGGATCAGCCTGCCTATTGGGCCTCAGGCCCAATAAGAAAATTCTTTCTCCGAAGATATCGAGTCCACAAAGATAAAATTAAATATCTTGGTGCACAGAAGGCCCAGCCATGAGTGAAAATGGCCAACTCGGGGCTAGGTACGCCCCTAGTCTTTCCCTTTCCTTTATTTGTTTCTTTTTTTTCCTTATCTTGAGCTTTGTGTGTATTTGTACCAAACTTGTAAAAACTCATGTCTTAGTGGAATCCTTATAGTATGGACTAGTAGTCTTAGGATAACGGTACTTATGCCGTTTAGATTGACTTAAAGTCCCCAAAACCATTTTCAAAAAATCCGGGTTTAGCGTAATGATTTTGGCAAACTTAAATGGATAATAATCTAAACTATTTTGACACGGTTTAAGTTTAAACAAAAACAAATGGATATTTCAAAACCACAAGCGTTGCAACATTGTTAAAGAAAAACGGACTGAGTTTTAAAACCAAAGTACATATTCTTTATAATTAAACCGAGTTCTGTTTTTTTTTTTTTTCAAAATAAGGCCATGGATAAATGTTTTAGATCAAATTAATGATAAAACCTAGCAAAGTATTGGGCCAAAAGCCCCAATTTTTTTAGAAAAATAAGGCCAGAACTGGCCAAATTCAGCAGAAAGCGAAAGAGAATTTTTGGCCCAAAGCCCACTCATGGATAAAAAGGTGATGATACAGACATTCCAAATTTTTATACAAAGTTCATTTGGGCCAAGCCCAGAAAACGGACAGACCTCTTTAAAAATGGGAAATTATAAATTTGGCTACAACCCCAATCCGAGACCCATTTCATAACTTATACTAAAGGAAGTATTTCTTAATACAAAAAAATATTCACCCGAGTGAACGGGTATCCGTTGAGGTGGACTCGCTGTAGCGGGAATGCTGCCGCCACAGCAGTGAGGCGAGAGTTGGCGTGAGGCGCCACAGTAGGGCCCTGGACGCTGTGGTGATCTTGCTGCAGTGGTTAACCTTACAGCTGCAGCGAGTGACGGGCAGTGTTTCCATATTTCCCTTAAGTTAAAACCCTTGAACCCTATCATTTCCCTTCATTACTTTCTAAGCACATTTTGGGAGAATTGAATAGGTTTTGGACTGAATCTTTTTGGAGTAAAGATTTTTTGACCCCTAGATTTCATCATTTACCTTCTTAGATCCTTAATTATGCTCAGAATCACCAGAAACAAAGTGGAGAAGATGAGTTTTATGATAAATTTCTTGAAGTGAGTTTAGACTTCCTAAATGGAGGTTGAAGGTGAAATTAACTAGTATAACCATAGAATTTTATGAATTCGTTGTTGTTAAGCGCAATTCTTCCATTATTATTGATTAATTTGAGGATTAAAGAATTAGGGTTCGTACCTAAATTTGGGGGTTTTGCTTTAAATCTGAATTAAGCTTAATCTTGAGTTGTTTTAGCAATTGAATAGTGGGTTTGATCATCTAGAGCATGAATTGCATATTCCACCTTCCAGTTTCCCATTTTACCTTTGCGGGTCCGTTTCCCCAATTCCATGAGGACCTAAATAGAAGCAAAGCAATATGGGTATCTTTCTTCTTGATTTCTAATGTAGAACTCGAATATGTTTAGACTTTGAGTATTTGGAGGTGCAAAGAAAGGGAAAGGCTAAGGTGTGACGGTTCGTGGCTCCTGTTCGATTCTCCAGGTAGGTTATTGTCATGACCCAAACTGGAGGGCCGCGACTAACACCCAAGACCTTACTCGGCTGAGTGCCATACTACCATTCTATTCCTAAGTCACAAATTTTTGCGAACCTTTAAATCATGAAATGACTCCTTCATCAAGTAAAGCATGAACACTTTTTAATAGAACTCCTTCATCATGTCGGGGACTTCTCCCTTATCGTTAAGTCAAAGAAAACCTTTAGTCACAATAAAATATTTAAAACAATGCATATGTACATGTCGACCTACATTGACGCTTTACATAATTGTCGACATCTCGACGCACTATCCACAGGACACTATCTGCAAAGTCTCTAACATATACGAGATACCATAACATAAGTACTTTGACTCGCTAACACTCCGAACTGAGATGGGGCTCACCGATCCAACTGATAGCCTGGGAACATCCTATAGCCAATGTCTTCTACTCATCTGTCTGCACCTGTGTGGCATGAAACACAGCACCCCCAGGCAAAGGGACGTCAGTACGAATAATGTACCGAGTATGTAAGGCATAACTGAAACAATATATCTCGATTCGAATGATAAAAGAGTAACAAACTCAATCTATACCTGTAACGAACACTGCGAATAATGTACATGCATATGAACTTTTAATGCATCATGAGTGTGTATATATATATATATATATTGTATGCCTTTGCCCTGGTCACAGCCCTTTCGGGCATGATAGCATAATGGCCCGTTCGGGCAGCCCCTTCGGGCATCATAATCATCATATACTAGCTGATCAGGTGGTTTACGTATATAACGCCTTAGCCCTTTTCCCCTTCCCCATAAAATGATGTCGTGCATGTATGTAAATATGCAAATGCATGAAAATCTTTGGAAACCATCAAAAGACTCTGTTCGGAGTAACTTTAGTTCAAAGTGGGAACTTCTTCCCTTTTCTTAAAAATGGGAACTTCTTCCCCTTTTCTTAAAAATGGGAACGTCTTCCCCTTTTCTTAAAAATAGGAACTACTTCCCCTTTTCGTTTGTCTCCTTCGAGACTCAAAAATCAAATGTGAAATGCATAGGAATAAGGAAACCTTATGAATGTCCCCTTCGGGAATTAGACATCGTTATGGAATCGTACAACTTATGGATGCCCGTTCAGGCTTAAGAAGTCAAGGAACTCAGGATATCCTACATCTAGGAGTGGATTCATTATGGATATCATTACGCTTCGCGCTTGTCATAGATCATGCCAAAAAGAAGGAAAGGATATCCTTAACATACCTGGATAATCTCCTTCTCAATCCACAATAAATCTTAACATAATCCTCTTGCATCTACAGCAAGTGAAATGATACCGTCATCAACAAACAGTGTTGCAATTATCATATCTTACTAATATTATAACCTTCGAAAAATCGGGCAGCACCTCCTCTATTTATACTACATCCCAAAGCCCACTAAGGGTCATCAAACAGCCCAACAACAACAACAACAATCCACAATAGCAATAACTACAATACAATATAATATAACCCTCTTTGATTATTTTAAGAATCATATTGAGCGGCAAGGTCATTTAACGAATAACAAACGTCATCCAAACCCAACTCTTCTCTCACAATTCAATCCGCACCCTGCATAACAATATGCATATATTTACCATATCATATTTAGCTCAAAATATCCTTAAATGTATTCCAAAACAATCCATACTCCTACGCCTCATCCTTTACTTTCTATCCATAGATTTCATATATTTTCTTCTCCATTTTTCCAACTAACACACGAATATTCCCAATAATTGTAGGGACAATATATTCAGGTTATAATCCACAATTTACAATGATTATAAGTCATATGTAAAAATTCAAAACAGCCCCTACAAAACAGTGGCCTAACTTAACTTATATCGATGTAGTCTTGCGGTGTTTAGCCTCAAACAACTTTATCAACATCAATTTAAGCTAACACACGACCAAAGGGGTGTTATACATACCTTAAGGAGGAGTGCATACAACTCAAGAATCACGACTGCATCAGTTCCACTTTACCCTCAATCGCTAGACAACACCATATGTTTGCTACTCTTGTAGTCTCTAATGTTCTTAATGGAAGATTGGGTTGTTTTTACTTGATTTGAGGAGAAATTTCGTGGGTGGAGGTTGGGGAAATATTCTAGAGGTGTTTGGATGAAAAATAAGAGGTAAAACCCCTTTTTTAAGCTTCTAGAGTCGGTTCGGGTACTGTAGCACCCGGTTACTATAGCAGTGCAACTACTGTAGCAGGCGGTTACTATAGCGAGCGTTGCTGCTCTGTCAGCCTAACTTGTAACGTCCATAATTCTCTACTCCAATATTGTATCGACGAGCGGTTTATTGCATTGGAAACTAGACTCGACAAACTTCATTTTAGGCTTTTGAAATGCCTTAAAACTCCTAATATACTAGGAGATATAACCCTCCAAATTTGACTAAAAATCTGCCCAAAATTCCGCCAACTTTTTCCAAATTTTCGACAAACTTATTTTCTTCGATTTGCTTGGTCCCGGAATCTTCCGAAACTCTCCATAGATGATATTTATCATTAATCATACTTGATAATAGTCATGTCCTTTGGTTCCAAGGTTGTCCTTCCCAGTTACGACTTACAAGATCGTAATTCATCCTTTACTTATACAATATACTTAATAATGTTTTGTTCCTCATAATCAAAGTTGTTTTGCTTAGCCATAGCTCGACATACTTGCATTCAAATTTAATAAGTGCAGTACGAGGTGTAACAGTTATGGCTTACCTTTTTGGTCAGACTTCGGTTAGCGAGTCATATGTAGAGACAATGATTGTTGGAGGAAGCATGTAAACCTTCGGGTATAAAGTTTGGGATGGAATACTGGGTTGGTATTGTTGTTGACTATGGCTTGTTGCCTTATTGTGTTCTATTGAGTTGTTGTTTTATTGTGAGTTGTTGGCTTGTCGCCACGTGATTGATTCTAGAGTTGATGCTTAGTGATTACCTTATGATCGGGAGAGCATATTTATCATGGTTGAGGTTGTTGGAAAGGAAAGTAAGGTTATGACATTGATATTGTGATTGAGATATGTGTCCATGTGTGGCACCATTGATTCATATATTCTTGTTGGCATTGTTATCATGCATTCACTCTTTTATACATATATTAGGATCGAGTTGTGCATCGCAACATTTACTTGGATCGGATTGCACGTACCGCAAGACTGACTAGAATCAGGTTGCACATTCCGTAACATTGACTATTGGATTAGGCTATGCGCCACAATAGGTACATTGGCTTAGCGGTCCCTCATGGGTTATGACTGTCAAGGCAACGAGGTATTCCGCCTGAAGCGCATGTGTATCATTGCATTTGCATTACATTCATCTCATATTTGCATATGGCATTGTATCGGACTTGTTGGTTGATCTTTGGTGATACATGTACTTGATAGTGGTTCTTGAGATTGTGTTTCAGACTTATAGTGGATTTTGAGGAGATATGCTAGACTTGGTAACTTGGCACTGGATTTGATACTTTAGACTGTGTTGAGTTATATCTGATTGTGAACATGTCTACTTTTTTAATCTCTTTCTTATGCATATGCTATATAACTGTTGTCAGCCTATGATGCCTACTCAATACGTGTTGTGGTACTGATTCTACCTTGCTGCATTCTTTTCTGAGTGCAGAGTTCATGACCGGTTCGACTTCCTTGCTTTGTGACTGAGTCTCAAGACGGTTTGACGAGCATTCTAGGGTGAGCACTTGGATGGATTCACCGCCTAGATGACTCTTATCTATTCCTGTCTTTATATTCTATCATTTTGATAGTAATTTATGGATATTTCAGACTTTTATTTCCTAGACATTATGTAGTGGCTCTTGCACTATTCAGACCAGGTTTTGGGATTTGATGTATCTTTCGCACTTATTATTTTTATCTATTTATGTTAGACTTATTATTTAACTTTGGGTGATTGTATTTATATTATTTATTGTTTGTTATGAATAAGGGACAGGTTCGCCTACCAAGATGGGAATTGGTAGGTGCTCGCACATTTTCCCTAGTTGGGGTGTGACACTTCTTGAATGTTTTGATAGTTCATCTCGACCCTCTCAGCGTTTACTTTGAATGATTATTCGATTGCGTAACCATTTTTTAATTGTTTGATATGAGTGACCTTCTCGATGTTTGTTTGCATGAATGGCCCTCTCGGCTTGGTTTAAATATGTTAACTTTGGATGACCTAAGTGTCTGTCCCAATGTGTACTTTCTTTTTGCCTATGGAAAGAACACGTTCCCTAACATGTTCTATAAACGTGTTTGCGGAATTAAAAAAAAAATCAGGAAGGTAAAGGACACATGATTTTTACGTGAAAACCACCCAGCTCAAAAAGTGATAAAAACCACAACCTACAGACCTGTAGGATTTAACTTAACTTTGCTACAACTTAACCAACTGCAAATCAAGTTACACACTCTGCAAGCTAATTCCTTCTTCAGCCTTGTTTCCCAACCTCTGACTAGCAAGCTATCTCCAAGTAGTAAACTTCCTACTTGGAGTTACATTTGTTTGTATCTACTTTAATGCTTTCAACTAAGCTGATAAAGATACAACTTGATAACCAGACCTAATAAAACATATCTAGACTTGTGAACTGGAAAGCATTATACAGTAAAATAGCTTCTTCAATACTTCTTCTTGCACTAGGGACGCAATGTCACGACCCAACAAGAGGGCCATGACAGGCACCCGGTACTAGGTACCGAGCACCCCTTATTGTACTATCTATCATAGTTCCCAACAGACTTGCAATGAAATGGTCACTACTTATCTTCACAAAACATGCATATATACATAAGCTCTCGAGGTGTGAAAAGTGATATATAAAAATATACACTAAGGTGATCATGAGATACCTATTACCCACACATATGTATCTACGAGCCTCTAACTAGAATACTGAACATTTGGACGGGACAGGACCCCGCATGCCCCAAAACATATACACAAAAGAATGTATCGATATGCGGTAACTCCAGAGTAGTGGAGTGCTTCTGCAAAGCTGCTGACAAGGCTCCTAAGGATTTGTACCGTCTCCCCGTCTACCTGTGGGCATGAACACAGCGCCCGCAAGAAGGGACGTCAGTATGAGTAATGTACCGAGTATGTAAGGCATGAACGATAATATAATAAGGGATACAAGTATGAATAATAACAGAATGGAAATATAGAGCATATCGTAAGATAAAAGAGTAACCTGTACATATGAGTGCCTCTTAGGGCGGATGTCATGCATGCTTAGCTTTCTTTGAAAAACATTTCTTGTTCATGTATACAGAAAATAGAACATATCATATTGCAGAGGAACGTCGGCTCCGATTCATGTAACCACATATGTCCCGCGTCCGGGAATCCCGCGTCCGGGAATCCCGCGTCCGGGATGATAACATGTCATATTATACCAACTGATTAGGTGGCCATGCGCCTATAGCGCCTCGTCCTTTTTCCCATATTCCCCATTTACATATACATATACTATATACATATATCATATAAGCAGCATGCAGGAGAGCCCAAGGAAAGTTATGTCTCTATCGGAGTGACGTAAGGTCGGTAACCTCCGATTATATTATGGAATAATCATCATCGCTTTATCTCACCTTGAAGGAACAATTATCATAAGGTGAGACTATCAATGAAGAATAGCATCAAGAGAAAACATAGAATAAGATCATAAATATTATAAGGCGTCAATTCATATACTTTGGAATCTTTAAAAAATAGTCATCATCCATGAATAAAATTGAGAAATCAAGAAATAGCTCAACATTCTTATATCGTCATTGAAATCCTAACTTGGAACCTTTAAACATGAAATCGTTCTCATCATAGTCACCATAGAAAAATATTCTCATCTTTGGAATCATTGTCATCATGATAAAAACATGTCTGTCCTTGTTGTCATAAGAGCTTACAAAATCATAAACCTCTATTTTGGAAAAAATACGGACATTTTGGAAAAACATTTACGGGTTGTCGGGAAAGGGATCATGCCTTGGACTCATAGACTTCTAACTTTTGAAAACAAAGAGTTATGGAAGCATTTATGAAATCGTAACATAGGAATCATGCCTTTGAAAGAAAGGGACGAGCCTTAACATACCTGTTCAACCTCCTATTAGCTACGCTTATTCGTCCGGGTTCATAAATCTAGATTCGAGAGGATTCACACTAACGTTAGACTCATTATCATACACTTGTCCTAATGTTCAAACTAAACTAGTCTATATTCTGCAAAATATCGGGCAGCATCTCCCCTGTTTATGTGCCTAGCCTAAATTCTTAGTTCACCAACCAACAACAACAACAACAATACCAACATCAATAATATCATTTCCCATATCAAAGTGTTCCATAAAACAGCCCACACGCTATTTTCCAACTTCCATAACTAATTAACTCGCTATACAATCATTAAACCACTCTATCTTAGTAAATCAACCAGTATTAACATAAATAGGAATATATCCATACCTTGTTCTTACTAAAACAACAATATCTTCGGTGTTGTCCTAGAATCCAAACCAAAATCCACCGCAAAACGACACTACAATCACATTTGCGCGCTATCCGAACCTAAACTACACTCCGCCTCTTAAAATTCCCTCAATTTTATGCTATCCTCACCCCTCAACTGTTTTGTAGAATTTTCTTGGGCAAACCTGATGAAGAAAGGGGGTTTTACCCTTTATATAAGGTTCAAATTCGGGTCGGGACACCGTAGCAGTTACTGTAGCAGGCGTTTCTACTTTGTCAGTCGAACTTTTAATGTCCATAATTCTCTACTCCGACGTCCTATCAACAAGAGGTTTATTGCATTGGAAGCTAGAATCGACGAACTTCATTTTAGGCTTTTGAAACACCTAAAATATCCCTCCAAAGTTGACTAAAAATCTGCCCAAAATTCTGCCAACTTTTTTTTCCAAATTTTTCGACGAATTTATTTTCTTCGATTTGCTTGGTCCCGGAACCTTTGGGCACTTTCTTGACCCTTTTTAAGAGTATTCATTAACCTTATAAAGGTTCCATGACCTCTCCGAGCTTACTTTAGTTTACTTACAACGCAAACGACGCGAAAATTTTTCGAGGTGTAACACGCAACCCCAGATTCTTGAATATATCTTCTTCACTCAATATTTTGAATTCTTTCTTTGTGGGTGTGAAAATTTCTTCTTGAAAAGATCTAGGTATTTATAACATTATGCTTCGCAGTTTGGTTAACACAAAACCCTATCCTAGTCGGTCAATGACTGTAATAGGGTTTGTGTAGTATTTCGATTCTTGCCTTGTTGAGTCTGCTTCTAGTACTTGTAGAAGGCTTAATAATCCCTACAAATATGGCAAGGAATCTTTCATACTTGACCGCCAAGTTCTTTCCATAATTCTGGCAATCCTAGTTGCTGTAGGACTTGCCCTGGAACATGTTCACGAACCTGTTTCATCCACTTGGTTCGTTTGCCTTTGAATCTCTGCACTGTCTTAGATAGAACGTATCGTGTACCTGTTCTACCAATCTCTTTCATTCTTCATATGCCGTTGAACTGCTTCTAAGATATTGTTTGGAATATGTTGACAGACCTGTTACATTGATCATGTGTAGCTCTGTGTCTGTCACTCGTCAACTCACCTCCTTCACCACTAATCACTTCTAGGTCATTCATCTATTGCACCTAATGAACTATGATCATCCCTCTTCTGCACCTGATCATTGCTTTGACTCTGATTTTGTTCTTGCTCTGTGTTGCAACATGTTTGTAGACCTGTTTCATCTGTTAATCTGATTCATGTGCAATTATCTGCAAACTCTTTAGCTGAACAACTTCTTTCTTTTGAGACTGAGTCACTTCACCTCTCCTCTCCTCATCTTCATTATCTCTGTTCCTTTAATTTCTTCATTGCTTACTTGTCGTTTGTGCCCATGTGTCTACATTTGCCTCTGCTGCTTTGTTGAAATGGAACATGTCTATGGACTTGTTCTCGACTTGGTTTCTGTGCCTCATACATTTACTTTGTCAATCATCAAAACTTCACACATGGCTTTATGCCAACAGAATGAATGTCCCTCTTGGCTATTTGAATGAGTGTCCCTCTCGGCTTCATTTGAATGAATGTCCCTCTTAAATTTTTTGAATGAATAACCCTCTCAGCTTCCTTTGAATGAATGGCTCTTTCAGCTTCATTTGGATGAATGTTCCTCTCGACATGTTTGAATTAATGGCCCTCTCGACTTTGTTTTAATGAATGGCCTCTTATATTAGTTTTAATGAGCATCCCTCTCGATTTTAATTGAATGAATAGCCCTGTCAACATGTTTGAATGAATGGCCTTCTCAGCTTCATTTGAATGAATGACACACTAAGCTTCATCTGAATGAATGGCCCTCTCGGCTTTGTTTGAATGAAAGTCCCTCTCGGCATGTTCGAATGAATGGCCCTCTCGGCTTTATTTGACATGAATGGCCCTCTCAAAGATTATTTGTATAAATGATGCTCTCAGCATTATTTGTATAAATGATGCTCTCAGCATTATTTGTATGAATGGCCCTCTCGGTATTTGTTGTCACCTCTTTGATGCTTTTACTAAATATAGCCCTCTCGGTTAGATTATAACGTCTTTTCAATGCTTTTAACCAGATTTAGCCCTCTTAGCTGGATTGTATCATCCTTCCAATGCTTTTTACCGATTATGGCCCTCTTGGCTAGATTATGCCATCCTTTCGATGATTATGACCGATTATGGCACTTTTGGTGAGATTATGACGTCATTTTGATGCTCTTTACCACATATAGCCCTCTCCTCCAGATTATGCCATCTTCTAGATGCTCTTTAGGTCCATTATAGCCTTTTTCTTAGAACCCCTTGTCCTTTCAATGCTTAGTACCGATATGTAACGACCAGCCTGATCATTATTTAATACTTCGCGGACCCATGCCCAATCTAGATCTACGATCTTGAATAGTAAGCCCTATGGGGTTTTTAAATGATTAATAGTGGAAAAAATTAATTTCAAAAAGAATTAAAAATCGTGGGCTCGGGCAGAAGTGGGTCCGCTACAACGGCCATAGTACCGCCGCAGCGGTCCCGCTATAGGTAAACGACGTCCACCGCAGCAGATGTCACGGACCAGTGGACGCATTTTTCTATACTTAGTTTTATAATTCATCCTCCTTTTTAATAAAATACCCTCCAAGACTGCTATTAGGTTTCACAAGAAGAAAAACCCTTGACACAAAGAAGAAGAGGCTTCTCCAACATTTTCCACATCTTTCCCTACAACTATCATCTCTTATGGATTCGGATAAGGGCTAAGAGGGTGAGTATTTCATGGAAATTCAAATAGCTGTTCGTCATCGAGGTAGGTTACAGTTTACTTGAGTTAGACTTTGATTAGTAAATCATATACATATATAGAGTTGATAAGAGATTGCATGATTAGGTCTTCAGACATGAAGTTTGGATGGATATAATCTCAATTTAATGAAAGTTATGTGCAAGTAGTAATTAGGATAACAACGAGTATTTAATTGGGTACTGAGTGCTACTATTGTGATGTTTATGTGTTACGGAATAGGAAGTGATTATTTGTCGTGGTTAAAAAGGGGTATTTCGTTGTTTAGAGTAATTATTCCTTGGTATATTTCATTTTCGTATTTATTGTCAAGTATATTGCAATAGTCATATGATTGTCGTTCTTGTTAATAAAGAGGATTGCATTGGGTGAATTGAAGGAAGGCATAATAGTGCTACGCCATTAAGGGCATAATTCATGACAGTGTTTTCATTCATTGGCATCACTGCATATATTGCATGTGGTTATGAGGTAATGCATGGAGCAGGAAGTCTGAGTAAGCATCAGTTGCGCTTTCCGGCCTATGGCCGAGTTAGAACAAATATGTGGTACCGCGTGATAATCGAGCATTGGAGGTGATGTAAGGTTAAATACATTTACATATATAAAAAGGCACATTTGACCGGAGGTGAGTTTGTGGCCTTGATTGTGACTCAAGTCCGAGGAGTGAATCCGGAACGAGTGGTATATGGACGCCATAGGTCCCCTGCAGGTCATGACTACTGAGCAATGATATCAGTTAGCATGTATGTACAACGTGATTTGGCTTTTGCATTGCATTACATTTAATACTTCTATTTTGTGTTGTCATTCTATTATATTGCATTGTGCATCTCCAATAATTGTGTTGTGTTATGTGAAGTGTTGACCAATATGAAGGTAAGTGTAAGAGCGAATTACTAAGGGGTAAACTTCTGCTTTGAGTCTGCTGGACTTAGGGAGTCCCATGATTGGTGGATGTGGGTGAGTATGTTCTGTGGATGCATCATATCTTAGTAAGTGAACTGGATAGAAAGGTCTAAGGCTAAAAATTAGGAATTAGACAATAATGTAAATGAGGAGATAAGACTTAATTAACTGGCCTAAGGCAATACGAGATAGGAATACATTTGACTAGTCGGATAAGCGGTATTACTATGGGAAAAAGAGAATTGAAATAATTGGGAGCAGAGAGGTGAGTTTGTACCAGTGTAATAATCTATATAGGAAGTCTTGAGGGCGCCCGTTGACTTATCTGCTTATCTTATTGATTTGATATGGTGTTGCGTAAACTAATCTTATTCGACCTATGATGCTTACCAGTACATGTAGTGTACTGATACTATTCTTGCTACATCCTTTTTGGGTACAGGTATGTTGCAGGTTTAAGTTAAAGTTTTTTCTTGTGGATTACCAGACATCTTCCCACAGTCTCTATCATCTCATTCTAGGCAGAGGCTGTGTCATTTATTTTGTTTATCCTTGTGTAATAGGAGCTCTTGTACCTGTCTAGACTAGATTCCGGGATTTGTTCAGTTTTCTTGTATCAATAACAAAGTCAGTATGGGATTTACTTTTAAATTTGTTATCATTAAGTATTTGTTATTAATAAAATTGGTTGAATATTGGGTTGATTGGTAAGGGTTCGCCTACTATGAGTAATATGGTAGGTGCCCGCACGGCCCGTAATTTGGGTCGTGACACGATACAGCTCTCTCCACTGGAACATGTCGTTCTTTCTGCATTTTGTATCAATTATAAACTTTCTGGGTGGATCATGTCATCTTTAAGTTGCTTTGATGTGCCTTTTTGGTGAGGTTGTGATAACCTGTTTTTATCATGAACGAACATGTTCGCGAGATAAACTGTCAGCCTTCTGTCGACTTCGAGAGACCTGAATCGGAAGAAAAAGTGTAATTTATGAGGTTGATCCGTGTTGATCGTCGCTCATTATGCGGCTTCTTTATCTTTTCAGATATGGGTTCCGCCTTCTTCTTCTAGCCGCAGTAGTTTAGAAGACATTTTTTAAAAAAAGTTTAAAAACATTAATCAACTAAAAAGAAAAAAAAATGATTTGTAAACATTTTCCCATTATTTTCATGACATGCATAACTCAAAAAAAGATCCATTGTCAGAGGCTTCATCCTAGTGGAATTTTGAGATCCTCTAAAAAATTATACACCGGCTGAAGGTGTATCAGTGAACTCTCGTGCTGGGTCTTTTGAAGAAATTCTTGGACGCTCTGAAATATTCTGCCCCAGTTTGATGTCGTGTCAGCGACTTCTCCTGCCGAGTCTTGTGAAGGAATTTTTGAGACCCTCTAAAAAATTTTGCCCCAATTTGAAGGTCGGCGAACTCTCGTGCCGAGTCTTACGAAGCCCCAGTTTCTACCTAAGGGGTATTGGAGGTTTTTTATTTATAAGACCGAGTTCATAAAGTGCCTACATATCCCGTAATGGCAGTAATCAGGTCGAACGTAGTTCTGGCATAGGGGAAATGATGATTTTTCTAATAATGTGACCAAGTCCTATGTGGACTACCGACGGGTTCCTCCCCGAAAAATTAGGTCATCGCGTAGTTCATGTTACAAGGAATATCATTTGGCATTTCTATTATAAAAGAAAGACTAAACCTGATATTTGTTTTCTACATATCCCCTATAAGGAATAGGTGGTGTGTAGTTTATTATAAGCAAATAGTACGATTAAAAAAAGAAAATGCCTTCGGGCGTAGTATCTCTTGACTGCGTCTGAATTGATCACTTTGAGCCACTCCTGGCCGTCCATAGTTGCTAGTTTATAAACAAAAAGGTGTATCTCTTGACGAGTGCACCTTCTAAGAGCACTTTATGAACAACATATGCACTTTGCCCATTTGGTGTGAATTTTCCTTTGTACTCGTCTGGATGTGGGAATATACGCTTGAATACTAGTTGCTCATCTCGAAGAGTGGGGTCTTAACTTTCTTGTTGAATTCTCAGATCATCCTTTATTGATACAACTGACCGTGGCATACATTGATCATTCTCTTCTCGTCTATCAACGATAGTTGTTCATATTGGTTGTGGACCCACTGTGCTTGTGTAATTTGGCTTCTTGATTCTGAGTGAGGGTATTTCCACTTTGGTATCATCGCTTTAGTGTCGTACACCAATGAGTAAGGTGTTGCCCTGTTAATGTTCGGATCGTTATGCGGTATTCGAGTAAAGCGTAGGTCAATTTCTAGTGCCAACACTTGTAGTTATATGTTATCCTTCTCAATATGTAACGACCCGTTTAGTCATTACCGTAAATCCCGAAAGATTCGCAACTTTGACATCCTGGACTTGTTCAGTACGTTACGCAATCCCGGTGAACATCTAGCCTAACTGGAACCGTTGTGCAAATAAGAATTAAAGTATCGAATTTCAGGCCTTGGACCCAATCATACCGCCCCAGCGCTAGGATGACTGCCATAGCAGTCACGCCCCAGCGAGCCCTTCCCTACTGAAGCGTAGGTGGGAAGGATTTCATCAGGTCACGGAACCGATCTCAAGGCCACCAAAGCGGTGCTGCTGAAGCGGTAGACCGACCGCTGAAGCGCTAGACCGACTGCTGAAGCGCTAGATGACCAGTGATTAACCTATTTAAAACTCCATTTATTGACTTGACCTAGTATTCATTTACCCAAGTTACAGCCGCCAACTGGAGATATTTTTTAGCTTTGTGAGACCAAAATGTTGGGAAGGTAATCTCCTTAAATCTTCCATTTCTTCCTCCTTTGATTTCCCTTTTCTTCTTACACCATTTATGATTATGGAAAAGCTTAAAATGAAGGTTCTTTCTTCAAAATTCTTATGAGATCTATGGGGAGTTGTAGTAATAATTGACCTTGGATAATTAGTAACTCTAAGATGGCTTCCTTATTGCAAGAGTTAGTTTAATAACTAATTCTACGCCTAAATCCTTACTATTTCTCAAATGGGTTAACTTGCTAAGTTGCTAATAGTGTCTCATGTGAATGATTGAGGTAAGTTTGACTTAGTTTAACATTGTTTTCCATAAAAAGAGGTGAATAGCAATAATTAAGAATCTAGTATGATTATTTCAGAAATGAAGATTTTACCCCTATGACCCGATTTATTCAATTGTTGCTTACTCGAATATATGCATTGTCCTTTGACCTCTTGGACCTATAAATTCCCTACGAAGATGGAACATGGAATCCAAGTGGATGTTCGCACACCTATTCGGCCTGAGGTAGGTTACAACTTCCTTTCTTTGGTAGACTCCGGTTAGACTTACATATTCGTGTATTAGACGAAACGGAGAATGCATGTATAGAATTTTGGAGATGGGGATGGAAAACTTAGGATGGTACTGGTATGTGATTTATGTGTTCCGGCTTGTGGCATATAGATTCCCTAGGTTCATGTGTTGGCATTCCTTTGCGTATTGGTGGACTTTATGTGATTTGGAAGACTACTTGTTCGGTACTTAACTTATTATGTTCTATTGACGAGGAGTTCCCGCATGATGTGCAATGTCATATCATGTGCTAATTAATATTGAATCATAATTGGGTGTTGAAATTGATAAACATGCCAAAAGAACATGAAATGATTTTAGACTAGACGTTTAGTGGTTGACTTTATAAGTTAGAAGGCATATTTATCGTATATTGATGTCGTTAGGAAGTAAAGGAATGTGGTGATATTGTTATTGTGATTTTGTCCGTGCTGGACATTGGTGACTAGTGTTAATCTCGTTCATGATATTGTAGCATATTACTTGTTGTCGTTTCAGGCGAGGATAGTGATTCTATAATGGCTTATGGTGTAGCCTTTATATTGATACTGTTGGAGTGTGGCCAGGTGTGGTACTATTGATATTGATTTGATTATTGACATCGAACTCATGCATTGCACGTATTCTCATCCTTCATGATATACTGTTGATACATTGATGATATTTAAGGAAACACTGTTATGAGCTGGGCTTAGTTGGATGAGAGTGACGTGAGGGCCGATGTCCGATGTTTGTCCAGAAATCGAGGGTGAGTGCTGGTAGCGATTGCCGAGGTTGTTGCCAGAATCTTGAGAGTACATGGACTTCGCGGGTCCCCCATGGGTTATGCTGCCGAGATGTGATGTTCCATCATCGGAGTACATGTGTACTGTGCATATGCATTGCATCCATATTTCATACATTATTGCATTGCATTGTATCCTTTGACTTCTCGTGATATTCTTGTGATCTAGTTGTGATATACGGATTCAGATTGGATGTATTGAGACGTTGACATAGTTGGGCTTAGTTGCTATAACCATAGGCCATGATCTTGAAATTACTTATGTTAGATACTCGTTGGCTCAGTTGTACATTTTGGCTTCCCAAATTTTGGCGAATAATGTATATCAGAATGACGAGATAACTTCCTGATACTAAGAATGGATAGTGTAATGGTAGTTGACTGATGATACTTGAACCAATTTTTCTATTGTATGTTATATAAGCCAGAAGGGAGCATAATGTAAGTTAGGCAAACGGATCACTAGGGAGGAACTGATAAGAATAAGAATCTTTATTTGTTGAGCCTAGCGGTAGGTAATGTGCACTGTCGACCTAGTTTTACCTGCCATGCTTATTTGTGAATTCTAATACTGATATGTTTTTCTAACCATTGTCGAACTATGATGCTTACCAGTATTAGTGTTGTACTGATACTACTCTTGCTACATCCCTTTTGGGGTGTAGAGTTTTTTAGGAAACTGATTGTTGGAGTTTTCTTGGAAGATGCATGGTGCCTATCTTGAAGGCCTCTATCATTTTCATTCCAAGATGGAGGTTGGGTATTAGATTTATTATTGTATTCCAGTTCAATCTTAGTTGCTCTAGTACTAGTCTAGACCAGGTCATGGGAAACTGAGTTAGCGTATTTATTAAATAGTTGTAAACACTTCCGCTAATTTATTTGAATGTACCGATTTGACGTCTGCTTTTATTTTTAATTATAACATATCTTGAAGATTATTAAATCTCGTTCTTTACTTGTAAATGTTTGTGTTGGGTTGATGGTTCGCCCACCGAGATGGGAATGGTAGGTGGCCGCGCGCTCCTAAAATTGGTCGTTACACAATATCCTCTTGATAATCTTGTTGGCGGCCTCGACGACTCGGTTCATTTGCGGCCGATAGGCGATGGAGTTCAGTGAGTGATCTTGAATTGCTCACAAATATCTTTCATCAAATGGCTATTCAGATTAGACCCATTATCTATTATGCTGGACTCTAGTATGCCAAATCGGCACACAATGTTGTTTCGTACAAAATCACTACCATTTTCTTCATTACAGATTTTTGAGATGTTGCTTACACCTATTTGGTAAAGTAATCAATAGCGACTTGAATGAATCAATGTCCCTCGAAAGTGGCCTACTCGGTGAGACTTATGACGTCCATGCCTCAGGAGGTAGCTCATTGCGTTGAGTTCACTTGGTGGGACTCGGATTAAGTCTTCGTTTATTTGGAATTGGTGGCATCTTTGCACGTACCTATTACAGTCTGTTTCCATCGTCATCCTGAAGTAACCAGCTGGTGACACCTAATTTTAGACCTCCCATAATTTACTTTAATTACTCATAGTCCTTGGAAAATAATTAAAATAAGCCATGCACCTTAAAAGGTTTAAATGATTTTATAAAATTGCTCAGAACAATATTTTGCTCTTTTAAATTGAGGAAGGGTTTTCATGACATCATAAAGGGTTTTTTTTTTACATCATCAAAGTTCTTTAGAAGTTAATTGACATTTTATGACATTTATAAGATACTTATTTGATTTAATCAAAGAGAAAGGGGCATTTTTGTCTTAAAATAATAATTATTATTTAATTGTCAAAATTGTCAGAATTAGCAAATACTTTATTCCCTTTAATCCATGGATTTTGAGTAATTTAAATAATTGACCATTTCACCCTTTAATCTTTAATTTTTGCATGATTGTACGTTTTGTCAAACTATAAGTATAATTATCTATAAATATTTTAATTAGTTAATTAAGTGGTCCTTATTGCAAATAGAGGTTTAAATTATTTTGTGATGGCCACAATTAATTTGACCAGTTCATGGTTCAAGGAAATTGGGTCAATTTTTTAAAATTAGCCTTTTAATGGCCTTGATTGAAATAACCAAATTCATTGGTTTAAATTAATCATTAATGCAATTTAATTTCTAAACTTGCTAATTAGGCCAAGTATGGCCATAATTGAAATGACCAGCCGAATTAAAATCAATTAAGGCCAAATTAGCCATAATTGAAATGATTAGCTGGGTAAGGATCTATTATGTGCCCTATCAACAATTTTGGGCCCATTGACATAATCTGGCCCATTTTAAAACTATTTTTATGAAATAAAATAAATATGTCCTAATTTTATCTATAATTAAGATATTACTAATTTTAATCTTTTAATTACCTGTATACGCATAGTAATATATAGTAATATATATATATATATATATATATATATATATATATATATATATATATATATATATATATATATATACACACACATAGACACAAGTTATACATATACACGTATACCCTTAGTATACATATATATGTATACCAAATTAAAGGACCCTTTCTTTTTTTAAAAATGCTGGATCGAGTCCAAAATGAAACCAGCCGAGACCCAAATTTCCTAGGTCTTCAAAATGTTAAAGGGGTAATACACCCCCCCCCCCTCTATATTTCCATTTTTCATTTTTCGAAAAAAGAAACCCCCCCCCCCCCCCCCCCCCCCCCTCTTTTTCAATCTCTTCCTTTCTTGTTGAAATTCTAGCGCCGCCTGCAATTTTTTTTCTCTCTCTCTCATCTAGAAATGGAAAGTTACAGTGCGTGTGTAAGACACGCAGTTTTCCAGTGTCATTTTTGTGTAAAGCAATTAATGTTGTGGTCGTATTTACTCGAATCTTGCCCAAATTGGTAATGAAACTTTATTCTTTTGCTTTTCTTCGAATTTACTTAGTCAAAATTCATTATTATGGTTGATTTTTGCTTATTGTCTTGTACCTTGCTTGAATATTATTGGTGGACCAAAGATGGGTCAGATCGAGTCAAGAAAGACTCAGATCTGACCATCCATGGTTGATTAGACATGATCTTGGCCGTGTAAAGGCCTACAAAGGCCAATTTTGGAGAAAACATGTTTGTCCCACATCGTTTATTTGAAGTTTTAGGTGGTTTTTGGGGTTCTATAAATAGAACACGAACCCCCGTTAAAACAGAGGGGTCTGGAAGTTTAAAAAGTGAGAAAAAAGGATTTTTGAGAGAAAAAATCTGAGTTTTTTTATTTTGAAGTTAAAAAATTTGAAAGGGTTTCAGAGGTTAGAAAATTTTGGAGAAATCCAAAGAGAGGCTAAAACTTTGAATGTTAAGCCTCCATTAGTAAAATTTTAAGGCTACATTATTATGAGGTCTTTTTTGAGTCAAAATTTTATTTTCTCTTTTGTTTGAGTCTGTGTGGCTGAGTTGTCGGTTTTGGAAGCATTTAATGCTTTCAAATTCATTTTTGACCAGGCTGCAACATAAAAAGGTAACATTCTATCTTATTTACTTATTTTTGGTATTGCTTAGTATTAGTTTAAATGATAATAACTTATTAATGCTAGTTAGTTGTTGTTTTGCCTGTGGTTCAGTTGAGTTTATGCATTGATTGGGCATTAATTAAGATGTATTAGCTTCTTAGATGTGGAAGTTGCCCCTCTTTATTTTCAAAGCCATGTTTGACACTAATAAATGGTTTCTTGAGGAAGACGGAGTGTGTGCGCTAAAATAATAGACTGCTTGCCTAAATATATGTGGAATAGACTTCATATATTCTGCTAGATATTGAAGGTTCTTACTTTTGTTTGTTCAATGCTTAAATCATATGAGAATGTGATCACCTAAGTCATGATACTAATTTGATGAATTTTTAATCTAACATTAATCCTGTTGAATGTAGTAGAACATCAAAAGGCTGTGATATCTATTTGAAGTATTTGAAGCAATTGTCTTTGTTTTATAAGAATGTGACTTTTGTTTTTCCTGAATCTGTTCTTGTGTGGGCCTGCATACTTGTTTGATGTTAACTAAGTGACATGAGCTATGACTGGAAATAAACTTATGAAGGATCATGATCAGGTTAAAACAGAGCTTAGGTGAACTAGGCATGTCTATAAGAAGTCTGTGATAATTGGCTAAGGCATTTAGAGTTAAGGTTTGCTTGCACTTGTGTGGGTCTAAGTCTTCCCAGGTCTGCTTCAATGTGCTTAAGTTAGTCAAGAAGCTCTGAATAGTTGTATGTTGTGCACTAAGGCTCATTTTAAAGAAAGTAATGTCCTAGAGCAGGATAAGGAAGTCTAAAATGAAGTTGAGATTCAAGATCACTCATAAGATAATAAGGTGTCAAAGGGTCCATTAGGAGTTAATGAAGGTTTATAAAACTGTTTAGATTATTCTAAAATAAAGTGGAATCCCATATGCCGTTAGCAGGACTAAGTAGCATGATTGGTTTCACTTGAATAGAGTTCAAACTGTGCACTCATATTATCAGACTCTTTCTTTTATCTAGTTCATGTCTGAATTCTTCAAAAGAAGTTTAAGATAGATTTAAAAGGTAATTTGAGTCCTGATGTACATTTAACTGTCTAAAAATGATTGACCAATTGGAGATGGAACTGTTTTGAACCTGAAGTTTAGTGTTCAACCTGATCTTAACTCTTAAGTGATTTAATTGTTCAACTTTCTTGAGTATTAATGGCTAAAGGTATACAATATGGCTTCACATAGTATGGTTTTAAAACTAAAGTTGACTAGAAACTACTTAGTTCATGTGATTAATTAGGGGTCTAGGTGAGACTCATTTTAAGGGGATTGGCAGGTCAAACCATCCTTGTCCATAAGTTTGCTGATGGGTATTTGGTAGAAGAATAAAGTAAAGGGGGTGGGGTTGCTTTGGGAGAGTAAAAGGTGAGCTTAGGCATGAACTGGAGGTAATGACCAGTGGGGCCATTGATCCCTTTTTACAGAAAGTAAGGTGCACGAAAGGGATGGGAAGGTGATGACCTCATCCTATCTTGTCCTTCTTTCAGGACCCTAAGGCTTCCTTGACTCCCTAGAGCTTGTTCTCATGGCTGAGGAGTTCAATGAGAGTTGGTAATTAGTCAAGGGTGGGTTTGCCATGATTTTTGGGGGAGGGGGAAGAAATTCTTATGGTTTATTGTTGCCTAAAGTTAAGTCAGAATAAAGGGACAGTTAGCTGTTACATTTGTGTCATCCCTTGGGCATTTTTGAATTTCATATTGTTCAAAACTAAGTTTGAAAAAAAAGAGTAGGTGTCTGTCATGTCTTTGTCATGATTAGAGAGGTCAAAATTGCCATTAATTAAGTCTCAAAGAGATAAATTGCTCACTTAGTTGTTTGAATCTATATTTTCCCTTTTCTTTTCTTGAGGTTTGACTTGTCTGATATGTTGTTTGCTTCCTGAGGAATGTGTTTTAAAGTTGGTATGGTGATTATGTGTGGACTTGGTCATGTGAAGGCACTTAGCTTGGTCTGAACTTAGAAATGAACACTTAGTTAATCTTAGGTTGGTAAAAACCTTTCATTTCTTGAACTAAATTGTGTCACCTAGACTTTACTGAATATTATAGTATAACTTAGATTAAAAGAATAAAAACTGTGATCTGTCTAGTAATAATTGGTCCTGCATCATTAGTGTTTTAAAAATCCTGTTAAACATAGAATTAGGAGGATGAAATAATTAATGTATTGTATCTGTGCTCTAAAATAAAGGGTGTTAAATGGGGGTTGGTCTGATATTGATTATGGGGGAGGGGGGGGGGGCGGGCGGGTATGGTAGGTATTCTTAAAGGCAATATGGGCCACTTGGTTTGGAATGGTCTTTTCAAGACACCTCAAGAAGGGCAGAGAAGAGCCAAGCTTAGCTTGACTCATAGTATCTACCCCCTAAATGAGGGGTGCCATGACCAGTCTATATACCATGGGAAATATTCTTGTCTTAAAGGATATGACCTTAAATCCCATCATTTTTCAAAAGGCCTGAAGGTAAAAAGGGTTAGAAAACCTAGTATGTTCAAAGGTCTAGAATGCATTTAGGAGGCTAAGAGTAATGAATGTGGTCATTTCAAGAAGTTGGTCTTTAGTGTCGTTTTTAAAAGCAATAAACTGGTTTAAGATTATTGGCAATAAAATGTCCCTACTAGGAGTTTTAAGATGTTTGAATATATGAAGATTGGGTTTTGAAGTTTATGTGTCACGATCCGGCTATGGGCCATGACGGGTATCCGGGGCTAACCACCGAACACCGCTCATTCTGTTACTCGTCTGCTCTCATTCATGATAATTTCTCATAATCATAGGAAGCTATTAACATTTGAAACATATTTACTTTTATAAACATAAGCCCTTCGGCTATCAAAATAATATATACACGTGCATGTACATGAAGACTATGGGACCACTACTACCCACACATGCGTATCTACGAGCCTCTACTAGAGTACTAGACATATGGACGGGACAGGACCCCATCGTGCCCAAATCATGAATGTATACATATATGTACCAAAAGAATAATCAACGGCACCTCCGGAGAATGGAGTGCTCACAAATCCGCTACTAGCCCCTATGGATCTGCACCGTCTCCCTGCCTACCTGTGGGCATGAACACAGCGTCCAAAGAAAACGGACGTCAGTACGAACATTGTACCGAGTATGTAAGGCAGGAATGAAGTAAACATAATGAGGAGATCATAAGTCATGAGATGAGGATACAACCTGTGTACTCTTTTAAGTATAGATACATTTCATATACATACATCATACATAAACGTATCGTGTGCATTATCATAGCGTATGCTTTATCGT
>NC_081349.1:2865331-2877184 GCF_029784015.1 Lycium ferocissimum | reverse complement strand
AATAAGCAATCCGAAAGGCAATACAACATTAATAGCTCTCTTTTTCATCATTCAACAATATTCATAAATTCAATTCAACGACACCTTCAAGCCAACATCGACGCTTATACATTCAAATACTAACGAACCCGTACCAACAATATTTAAAGACATTCAATAAATTCATACAACATTTCCAACAATCAAAAATTGCTCGATCTACCCGAAAAGCTTGGTCCCCAAACAAGAGAACCTCACTTTAACACATCCTCATTTTCAAATCATGATTTGCATCCACAATTCACATTCTAACAATGCTATTCTCATCAATATACAAATTACATTAAATGTACAATAACCTCCAAATCAGTCCGCAACAATTACAGCATCAATTTGAGTCATTAAACATTCATTTCCAACATAGAATTCATAATGACGACGACTAAAACATTAAGCGATATTGATTCACTTCTTGTTACATGAATGGCCTACATTCGGCCAACACCTCCCACCAACATATAAAGATGATTCTCATTCCTTTCTCCACTCTACAACAATCACAACATGGTAACAAGACTTTAATTCATTGTGATACCCATGACACACACACCTCACACGGCTATGCACTACACACACGAACCACAATTCCAACTTACTATATTTCATGATATTCATCCATTTTAACGTACTACAACATGCATACAACCTTTATAACACATAAAGCATAATCAATTCTTACCTTTCTTCTTCAACTCCACACTTTGCCTAGGGTTTGCGATCTATACAACGAATGGTTGGATGACCCGAATAACACTTCCACGCTACTTAGGAACCTCAACTTAGTGGGTTTGTATCAAGGAATTAATTTTTGGATGGCTAAAATTGGACCTCACTTTTTTCTCTCTTGGCCGAGAGCAAGCTTGTTGTTCTTCAACTTTCTTGATTTTTTTGCTAAGTATTGAAATGAATAAATGAAGTAGTAGTCATCTTTTAAGCCTCTTGATGAATCATACATGTGTACCTTGGCCCACACAAGTGTTGGACCAATTAAAATTGTCCACAAATTGTGTGGGCCAAACTCCACATCACACGGCCAAACAAAGGAAAAGATGCATGATTTTCAACTTCCATTAACTCCAATTTTGGTCCCAAATTTTCCTAATTGTTTCATACCAACAAATTCATGCACAACTTATGACTCAAAATAAAATCGAAGGTCAAAAGTCTCGACTTTGCATCCCGGAATGGTTGGACCCTAACTTATCATAGTTAATCCGGATTATTCCAATGTACAAAAATGCGGGATATAACACTATAGCTGTGTCAGGTTGACGTAAGGTCATGGACCCCCGATTACGTTATGGAGTAGTCATAGTCGTAATATCTCACCTTGGAAGGACTACATTTTAAGGTGAGTGTACATGAGGAAGACATTAATGGATCGTAGTCAACATCATATCGTAATCTCTAGAATCTTTAGACTTAAACTTATCATCATCATTATCGTAATCATAGCGTATTTCTTATCTCATATAACTATTTATGAACATAGGCTCTTAGTCTTCCGGAATATAGGAATTTCATGAAGAAGAAGGGAAATCATACATAAGATTCATGCCTTAGGAAGAAAGGTTGAGCCTTACATACCTTTGTCGTTTAACTATTCTATCGCTTGCTCGTTCTCCTTTAATGCACTCGTTTATACCTTCAAGGGAATTCGTATCGACATTAGCTAAACAATCATGAGAACGTACTTACTAAAGCTAGAGAAAATTGGGCAGCATTTCCTTTGTTTATACTACTTTCCTCCATATTCCGTATCAACTCCCAACATTCATAACAACAATCACCATATCATGAACAACAATCGTTATTCATTTACATTATTCGTATTTCACAATTTCACTCCAATTCTCCATAATCATGACCAAAGTCCATTATCGCGTTCTTTCTCATACAATACTTATTCCATGTTCTAAATGTCATTTATAACATATTTATAATCTCAACATATCCATTTTCATGATTCAATCCAACTACTACTCAATAATGACACTATTCACACATTTATGACCCATTTTCTATATTCTTCTACAATCCAAGTGTTTCAACTTATCAATACCTCAAAAAACATGTAAAGGTCATGAAACTCACCTTAGATGATGGAGGAATAAGCCTTGAATGGTAATACACCTCTTGCACCAAAACCCTACTTCATCTCTCTTGGAATTTCTTGGTTTGAATGGCTTTTAATGGGTTTCATACACTTGATTCTCTTCAATTCTTGTTGTTGATCTTTGATTTCCTTTGTTTTCTTGTGGTTGAAGTGTATGTAATGTTCTAGGGGTTTCTTGAGTTGTGGAGGAGTGAAGATGAAATTAAAATGAAATGAGGAGAGGACCCTTATATTAATTCATCATCAGTCCCGACCGAGATCTACGGACCAACATACGGTCCGTATGTTTTCTACTGGCCGTATGTCTAGCCGTAGATCTGATCCAGTGAGACATGATATACTGGGCTGAATCTACGGTTGGACATACGATCCATACATTTTATAAGGCCAGTATGTCTGGCCGTATGTTTGCCCATTTTTCCGAGACTCGATCTCGTCGACTCGTTTGATCTCCGATCCTTATGGAACCTTCTTAACACTTGTTTAATACCTCAATACCAATCTAAGGGATGTTATAAATCTTCCTCAAGGCATCATTAGAACGTTGTTAACTCAATACTCGGAATTCTTATCCGATACACAACATGTGACTCACTTTCCTCAACAACTTTCTCTCCTTATCTCGAATGTCTTTGGAAATCTTAATTAGGACCATTAAAGACTATTTCTTGCTCGTCAAAACATCGTATACATTATACCCT
Organism: Lycium ferocissimum; assembly: GCF_029784015.1. Taxonomy (NCBI): domain Eukaryota; kingdom Viridiplantae; phylum Streptophyta; class Magnoliopsida; order Solanales; family Solanaceae; genus Lycium; species Lycium ferocissimum. The sequence goes on along the minus strand of NC_081349.1, from coordinate 2,874,328 downwards.
TCGATGGCCTATTCACTGTACGCTAACGGGGGATTTCCCAAGGTGTAACATTCTTCCCCCCTTTCTTTTGGGATTTATTGATACACATATAGTAGACTTTGTCCCCTGTCTATCTTAAATGGTAATGTTATACCCCGCATTTTTAGAGCATGAGTTTGACATGTACCTCATCGTAGTAATGGGATGTTTTGAAAGGCACAAGCCATGGAGAGTACGTAACAACGAAGAAAAAGGGTGAATTACGATCTCGTAAGTGATAATCGGGAAAGAATATTTTGAAACACGGGAACATGGCCATTATTAGTGTAATAAGTGATAAATATCATGTATGGAGAATTTCAAAATATTTCGGGATTGAGCAAATTGAAGAAAATAAGTTCGACGAAAATTTGAGAAACGCGGGACGAATTTTAGTCAACTTTGGAGGCGCATATCTCATAGTATATGTAGAGTTTTAAGGTGTTTTAAAGTCCTAAAATGAAGTTCGTCGAGTCTAGTTTGTAATGCAACAAACCGTTCATTGATAGGACATCGGAGTAGAGAATTATAGACGTTACAAACTGAACTATGTCGACGCGAGAAACGAGAAACATCATTTTTTTCAGCCAAAAAGTTTCAAAAATTTCCGAGAAAATTCAGCACAAAAAAGGAGCAAATATACCTCACAAAATGAGAATTTTGAGTGAAATTTCAAGTAACGAAGTACCAATCGAAGTCGGGCAACGCATAGTCGTGAATATAATTTCATTTGGAATTAGAGGAGCATGGGGACAAGAAAATGTTGAAGAACTAAGTGAAGAAGGTAAGTTTTAATCCTCTTTTCATATGTTATGGATGGTTTATATGTGTTGTGATGTGTGGAAATTCATGAAATATGGTATGTTGAAGTGAAGCCGTGTAGGTGTTGGTTATGTTGGAGTGATGAACTAATTTTTATTTAATATTTTGGTTGTTGTTGATATGGATTCCATAATGAAAATGATGGTTTAATGATTTAAATGGAAGTTGGAGTCGTTTGTAAGTTGTTAGAGAAGATAATTTGATTTTAATATGGTTTAAATTTATGAGAATGATGTTGTTAAAATGCGGATTATTGATGTAGTTTATGAATTTGGAAGAAAAACATGTATTGTTGTTGTTCTTATGGCATTTGGAAGTTTCGGAGTGGAATAGTATAGTGGTTGGGTTGTTTGGAATATTTTGCGGATTGTTTAAAGTGTTCTTGAATATTGTTTGAATGGTTTCGGATTAGTAAGGGAATGTGTAGGTGTTGGTGTTAGTTTGATTATATGCGGTTGAATTGAATATAAGTGAATGTCGTCGCATTATGTGAAAGACGGTTGTTACTGTTAGAATGCATTTGGAATTAATGATTGATGTTGTTAGAATGGTTGTTGGTATTGTTTTGATAATATTGGCCGAGTTGAATTCTCGGGGTTGTTGAATTTACAGGGGAAATGCTGCCCAAATTTCTGTAAATAAAGTGTGAGCTTAAAATGGGATTCCGAGGTGCCTATGACTAATGTTTGGTGTCTAATGACGTGTTGTAGATTTTGAGAAGCCGAGAATTGAGTTTGGATTAGCTTAGGAAGCAATCAAGGCATGTAAAGCTTACCTTTCCTTCTTTTGGCATGTCTTAGATATGGCTAAGTTATGATATGTTATGAGCTTCGGGGGTAATTCCATTCTTAAAATCCGAACATGTTTATGATTCGTATTTGCTTCTTGATGTTGGCATCCTTAATGTGGTCAAGCTATGGACCATATGTCTTTGATACGATTGGATTTGAAATGCTATGTATACGGTTTGTTCCGAAAGGATCTTATGTTTAAAGATATCCGTAACTTTCATAGACAGAACCGGATGGCTTTGATTTGTTCGTAGAAAGTCCTAAAAGTGAGTAACGTTCGTAACTTTCCGAGGCGGACTCGGATTGGTTTGACGTATAACTATGGTCCTTTGATATATTTATGACGTTTGATATGTTTCCGGTGATGCCGAAAGATGTTTGATATAACTTTTGTCCCGACTTTCAAATGACAGTCCGTTTACACTATTTCTTATTGTAGTCGAATTATGATCCTTATGCCTTTTGTAAGACTAAATTTCTAAAGTTGCAACAAAGTTGGTTTTCAAAAGAATTTTGTTCCTAAACGAATCTGAAACTACGAATGCCCGTAACTTTCAAGAAAGGGCTCGGATCGCTTTGATATCTTCGCAAATGATTTCATGACGAGTAATGACTTTAACTTTCATAGGCGGGCCCGGATTGGGTGACGCTCGTCCGTGGGACCCGCGACTTTCTATGTTTGATTCTAACGACTTATTTTTAAAAGAACTTCATATGGCTATGATTCCAACCCCCGAGTATGATTACTTATTTATCTGTCAAGTGTGAAATGAGGATTTTATGCTTATGATTTTGATACGTAACTATGATTTCTAAAGCTCTATTTGATATGTTCCCGAGCGATCTTCGGAGGAAACTTGATTTGACTATTGTTTGGCTTTTAAGTGAGAGTTCGACTAATGGTTAGCTTTACATGAAGGTTCGATTTGATTATTCTGTTGAATTGGTAATGATGATTATGTGTGTGTGGCTTCTCACTACTCTGTTTGTGCGTATGATCACTCTTTGCAAGAGTCCCTCGATAGAGGGCAGGGACACGCTATGTATATGATGATATGATGATGACATGATTTTATCCCATAGGAGTCCCTCACTAGAGGGCCGGACACGCTATACAATTTGTAGTCCTCACTAGAGGGCCGGGACACGCTATACATCGAGTCCCTCACTGAGGGCCGGGACACGTTATATGTATATATATGATGATGATATGATGATTACATTCACTTAGGAGTTCCTTGCTAGCGGGGCCGGGACACGTTATATGTTATATGTGTGATGTTTTCCGCTGGATTCTTGGCCGCGGTATGCCGGTATGTGATATTGACCGGCGGATTCTTGGCCGCGGTATGTGTACATGTGATATTGCGCGGGTATTTGGCCGCGGTATGTGTATATGTGATATTGCCGGCATTGGGTATTTTGGCCGCGGTATGTGTGCATATGATATGTGATTTTGACAGTCTGGATTATGATCAGTCGGTTAATGTCAGCCCGTATGATTTGTTCTATTTTCTATATATATGAGACAGAAACGTTTTACAAAAGGAAGCTAAGCATTTTGGCATTCGGATTACCACATTTGTCTTCTGTACCGCTTATGTATGATTTGTACTTCAGGTGCAAGCCCTTTGGTATTCTGGATTTTTATGCTCATTTTCTGCACTCCTTACTTTGGTTATGACCTCGTTTTACGCCATGCCATGCTTTACATGCTCGGTACATATTCCGTCACCGACTCCGCTTTCTTCGGGGGCTGCGTTTCGGCCGCGCACGCACCACGATTGAGTAGATGATGTTAGCGGAAGACGTTCCACCGGATTGGCGAGCTCCGTTTCTCCCGGATCTTTGCGAGTCTGAGTGCTTTTGTATGGTATCTAAGATGTCGGTAGAGACTTTGCAGACAGTGTCGTGTGTATGATATGCCAGTTCTGTAAGTGGCTAGGCGAGCCGATACGTTATTATGCATTAGGTTACAGATTTGTTTTGCAAGCGGCTATGTAAGCCGATATATCAGCATGCCTTATGTTACAGATTTGTTATGACTACGGATTGTATTTGATTTGAAAAAGATAAAAAGCATGTTTGATTTTCCGAAAAAAAAAAATTCATTGTGTACTTATGTTATGTTTTACGGGCCCAGTATGATTATGAGTATTACGAAAGTCTGCGGGTTCGCTCGGCCCTAGGTAAGGGTCGGGTGCCCATCACACCCTATCGGATTAAGGGTGTGACAAATTGGTATCGAGCGGTTCGTCCTAGGGGTTGTACGCAAAGTCGTGTCCGGTAGAGTCTTGTTTATGGTGTGTTGCGTGCCACGTTTATAAACGGGAGGCTACGGGGCATCTAGGGTGGTTACTCTTCTTTCACATACGAGATCGTGCCATAGAGCCAAGTCATAGGAGATGGGACTCTTACACGATTTGTGATTGCGGTGAAGAATGACAACGATAGAAGAAAGTGATTGATGATATTGAAAGTTACAAAGCATGCAGGTAAGTAAAGGTATGAAAGATATATGTCGGGTAAGATATTGAAGTATGATCGAAATGTAAAGTTGAAGATTAAAAGGGAAAGTGAACAAGAAAGTGTAACCGGTGCAGTTTAAGCTGGGCATACAAGGTATGTTCATTATTTTAAATCGCGTTGTTGATGTTGGGAGCCCTGTGATTTTGTGATATGATATGATATGTATATATGTATGTTGGCCCTGTGAGGCATTGTTGGTATTTCCTGCGTGCAGGTTTTGAGGTAGTAAGAAATATAGAGGAAACTCTGCCGAAATTTTTTCAGAAATAAAAAGAGAATGAGATATGGGTTTGTAATACGACTTGAAAGGTCGTGCCGATAGTAATAGTGAGATTAAGGCAAGAGTACAGAGGAAAAGAATTGTGATGTATATGAACGTATTGATAAGACAGCTTGTGAGCCATTAAGGATAAAGTTGATCAGAAAGGGTAAAAAAAGTTAAGGAGTGGCACACTATGAGATCGAATACGAACGGGACAATGTGAATATAATGAAGATTGTTGTGAAAATAAGTAAAGCCTCGGGGAGAAGATGACTTGGGAAGCCGAAAAGACGATGAAGAAGAAATATGGTTGGAAGATGAGACGGTATGTCATGGTAATAAAGGAAACCCCCGAGAGATCTTTATAAGACCTGATGCGACTAGTTGAACATTCGAGGATGAATGTTCTAAAGGGGGGAAGGATGTTATACCCCGCGTTTTTAGCATGAGTTTGACATGTACCTCATCGTAGTAATGGGATGTTTTGAAAGGCACAAGCCATGGAGAGTACGTAACAACGAAGAAAAAGGGTGAATTACGATCTCGTAAGTGGTAATCGGGAAAGAATATTTTGAAACACGGGAACATGGCCATTATTAGTGTAATAAGTGATAAATATCATGTATGGAGAATTTCAAAATATTTCGGGATTGAGCAAATTGAAGAAAATAAGTTCGACGAAAATTTGAGAAACGCGGGACGAATTTTAGTCAACTTTGGAGGCGCATATCTCATAGTATATGTAGCGTTTTTAAGGTGTTTTAAAGTCCTAAAATGAAGTTCGTCGAGTCTAGTTTGTAATGCAACAAACCGTTCATTGATAGGACATCGGAGTAGAGAATTATAGACGTTACAAAGGCGAATCGTCGACGAGAAACGAAACATCATTTTTTTCAGCCAAAAAGTTTCAAAAATTTCGGGAAAATTCAGCACAAAAAAAGGGAGCAAATATACCTCACAAAATGAGAATTTTGAGTGAAATTTCAAGTAACGAAGTACCAATCGAAGTCCGGGCAACGCATAGTCGTGAATATAATTTCATTTGGAATTAGAGGAGCATGGGGACAAGAAAATGTTGAAGAACTAAGTGAAGAAGGTAAGTTTTAATCCTCTTTTCATATGTTATGGATGGTTTATATGTGTTGTGGTGTGTGGAAATTCATGAAATATGGTATGTTGAAGTGAAGCCGTGTAGGTGTTGGTTATGTTGGAGTGATGAACTAATTTTTATTTAATATTTTGGTTGTTGTTGATATGGATTCCATAATGAAAATGATGGTTTATGATTTAAATGGAAGTTGGAGTCGTTTGTAAGTTGTTAGAGAAGATAATTTGATTTTAATATGGTTTCTGGAATTTATGAGAATGATGTTGTTAAAATGCGGATTATTGATGTAGTTTATGAATTTGGAAGAAAAATATGTATTGTTGTTGTTCTTATGGCATTTGGAAGTTTCGGGTGGAATAGTATAGTGGTTGGGTTGTTTGGAATATTTTGCGGATTGTTTAAAGTGTTCTTGAATATTGTTTGAATGGTTTCGGATTAGTAAGGGAATGTGTAGGTGTTGGTGTTAGTTTGATTATATGCGGTTGAATTGAATATAAGTGAATGTCGTCGCATTATGTGAAAGACGGTTATTCTTACCGTTAGAATGCATTTGGAATTAATGATTGATGTTGTTAGAATGGTTGTTGGTATTGTTGTTGATAATATTGGCGAGTTGAATTCTCGGGGGTTGTTGAATTCACGGGGGAAATCTCGCCCAAATTTACGTAAATAAAGTGTGAGCTTAAAATGGGATTCCGAGGTGCCTATGACTAATGTTTAGTGTCTAATGACGTGTTGTAGATTTTGAGAAGCCGAGACTTGAGTTTGGATTAGCTTAGGAAGCAATCAAGGCATGTAAAGCTTACCTTTCCTTCTTTTGGCATGTCTTAGATATGGCTAAGTTATGATATGTTATGAGCTTCGGGGGTAATTCCATTCTTAAAATCCGAACATGTTTATGATTCGTATTTGCTTCTTGATGTTGACATCCTTAATGTGGTCAAGCTATGGACCATATGTCTTTGATACGATTGGATTTGAAATGCTATGTATACGGTTTGTTCCGAAAGGATCTTATGTTTAAAGATGTCCGTAACTTTTATAGACAGAACCGGATGGCTTTGATTTGTTCGTAGAAAGTCCTAAAAGTGAGTAACGTTCGTAACTTCCGAGGCGGACTCGGATTGGTTTGACGTATAACTATGGTCCTTTGATATATTTATGACGTTTGATATGTTTCCGGTGATGCCCGAAAGATGTTTGATATAACTTTTGTCCCGACTTTCAAATGACAGTCCGTTTACACTATTTCTTATTGTAGTCGAATTATGATCCTTATGCCTTTTGTAAGACTAAATTTCTAAAGTTGCAACAAAGTTGGTTTTCAAAAGAATTTTGTTCCTAAACGAATCTGAAACTACGAACGCCCGTAACTTTCAAGAAAGGGCTCGGATCGCTTTGATATCTTCGCCAATGATTTCATGACGAGTAATGACTTTAACTTTCATAGGCGGGCCCGGATTGGGTGACGCTCGTCCGTGGGACCCGCGACTTTCTATGTTTGATTCTAACGACCTATTTTTAAAAGAACTTCATGTGGCTATGATTCCAACCCCCGAGTATGATTACTTATTTATCTGTCAAGTGTGAAATGAGGATTTTATGCTTATGATTTTGATACGTAACTATGATTTCTAAAGCTCTATTTGATATGTTCCCGAGCGATCTTCGGAGGAAACTTGATTTGACTATTGTTTGGCTTTTAAGTGAGAGTTCGACTAATGGTTAGCTTTACATGAAGGTTCGATTTGATTATTCTGTTGAATTGGTAATGATGATTATGTGTGTGTGGCTTCTCACTACTCTGCTTGTGCGTATGATTATTGCCTCTTACACCGAGTCCCTCGATAGAGGGCCGGGACACGCTATGTATATGATGATATGATGATGACATGATTTTATCCACCGAGTCCCTCACTAGAGGGCGGGACACGCTATACACCGAGTCATAACACCGTAGGGCGGGACACGCTATATGTATATATATGATGATGATATGATGATTCTGTTCACCGAGTCCCTTGCTAGCGAGGCCGGGACACGTTATATGTTATATGTGTGATGTTGATCGCTGGATTCTTGGCCGCGGTATGCCGGTATGTGATATTGACCGCTGGATTCTTGGCCGCGGTATGTGTCTATGTGATATTGCCGCTGGGTATTTGGCCGCGATATGTGTATATGTGATATTGCCGCTGGGTATTTGGCCGCGGTATGTGTGCATATGATATGTGATTTTGACACCTGGATTATGATCGGTCGGTTAATGTCACCGTATGATTTGTTCTATTTTCTATATATATGAGGCGTAAACGTTTTACAAAAGGAAGCTAAGCATTTTGGCATTCGGATTACCACATTTGTCTTACGTACCGCTTATGTATGATTTGTACTTCGGTGTGCAAGCCCTTTGGTATTACGGATTTTTATGCTCATTTTCTCGCACTCCTTACTTTGGTTATGACCTCGTTTTTACGTATGCCATGCTTTACATGCTCGGTACATATTCCGTCTTCGTCCCCCTTTCTTCGGGCTGCGTTTCATGCCACGCAGTACACTGATTGAGTAGATGATGTTAGCGGAAGACGTTCCAGGCGGATTGGCGAGCTCCATTTCCTCCGGAGTCCGCCGAGTCCGAGTGCTTTTGTATGGTATCTAAGATGTCGGTAGAGACTTTGCATTAAAGACGATGTCGTGTGTATGATATGTCAGTTCTGTAAGCGGCTAGGCGAGCCGATACGTTATTATGCATTAGGTTACAGATTTATTTTGCAAGCGGCTATGTAAGCCGATATATCAGCATGCCTTATGTTACAGATTTGTTATGACTACGGATTGTATTTGATTTGAAAAAGATGAAAAGCATGTTTGATTTTCCGAAAAAAAAATTCATTGTGTACTTATGTTATATTTTACGGGCCTAGTATGATTATGAGTATTACGAAAGTCTACGGGTTCGCTCGGCCCTAGGTAAGGGTCGGGTGCCCATCACACCCTATCGGATTAAGGGTGTGACAGGTAACTGGCATGAAGCTTTGTTGTAACATGATCCTGCAACTACTGCATTAAAACAAAGCTTTTCTGTGGTCTTTCCTTGGAATATGAGACTGTACAGTCTCAGTTCATTTGTTGCTGTTTTGCCCAGGCCTCATGATGCTCTAACTCTTCTTTTAGTGTAATTACAAGTTGCAGGATCTTCCCCTTTGCCTATACCCTCCTATTGTGCTTCTGTGACCACCTTAAATAAGTTCTAATCCCTTGCTATAAATATATGAAATTGATGAATTACTTATTGAATGTGCATTAAAATTAAAGTTGGACTTTGATTAGTTTTTCCTTGTGTATAGTAGTTGGACATGTAAGAGTGTGGTTAGAGATAGACCCTACACAGGTTAATAAAAGAAGGGAGTATACACATAGTATACACTTGGTGTATACATACCATGTGAATATCATGGATATACTGT
>NC_081349.1:2860331-2862831 GCF_029784015.1 Lycium ferocissimum | reverse complement strand
TTAAAACAAAGTCCTAAAGAGCACCAACGATTTTGAAGTAGCTTTTCCGAGCGCTAACCCCGCCAGCGAAAATGCGAATCGTTACACCAGCTCATAGGATCTTCTGTGCCAAAATGAATCCATTCATGTATGGTCCACATGTCCCTGTGCGTATTTCTTCAAGTAGCTTTATAGTCTCTGTGGCATCCACGCATCTCAATAATCTAAGATCGGGGTTCTTTTGTAGAGAATCTCCTTACTTAAGAAGAAATCACTAGCCATTCTTCAGATTGTTTTCTTCTAATCGGCCATGGTGCTTTCCGGATATTCTTCATTTTCCAAGGAATTCTTTATGTCGGCATACCACTGTTTTCTATCTAGCTCTGTTTCCATATAGTAACAATAGGCATGTCGTTCTTTCAGGATTATTTCAAGCGGATCAATGTAGCTTTTCTCTGGATGTTGTATCGTGGATGATATGGTGGCGAGAGTGTCGGCGAACTAATTATGTGCTCTCGGCGTGTGTTTGAATTTGATCTTCTTGAACCTATTGCACAATCTTTGTGCGAGATGCACGTATGGTAGTATTTTTGGCATTCTTTGTGGCCCATTCGACCTGTACTTTATGAATTAGCAAATCAGAATCGCCTATCACCAAAAACTCTAGTATGTTCATATCGAGAGCCATTCCGAGGCCTAAGTTTCAAGCATCATATTCTTCCATGTTGTTGGTTCATGGGACCTTGAGCTTTGTGGCAATCGGGTAAAGTTTCTCGGATTCTAACACAAAAACTGCTTTGATCCCGAAACCTTTGTGGTTCATCGCTCCATCAAATAACATTCTTTATCCCGGATATGGCTTGGATATGCCTTCATTTACCGCTAACACTTCTTCATCGGGGAAGTAGGTCTTGAGGGGCTCGTATTCTTGACCCTTAGCAATTTTCTGGACCATGTATACAATGTCGAATTCGCTGGAAATGGGTTGACGGAAGATGTACTTCAACAGATCCATTTTGGATATGAGATGAGTAGTATAAGATAGCAAGTAGTCCCTCAACTTTTGGGCGGCCCATGTTAGAGCTCAACATGTCTTCTCGACTAGAGTATAACGGGCTTCGTAAGCTATGAACTTCTAACGTAAGTAGTAGATGGCTCACTATTTCTTGCTAGTTTCAACATGTTGCCCAGTATGCATCCAAAAGCGTTCTTTGATACCGATAGGTACAACAGTAACAAAATGCCTGGTCTGGGAGGGTCCAATACCGGTGGGTTGGAGAAATACCTCTTGCCGGTATCAAATGCCTTCTGGCACTCTTCGATCCATTTTGTCGGCGGGTCTTTCTTTAATAACTTGAGTATGGGTTCACATATCACAGTTGACTATGCTATGAAGTGATTGATGTAATTCAACCTACCCAACTAACTCATGACTTCTTGTTTAGTCTTCGGAGGAGGTAGATCTTGTTTGGCCTTGATCTTTGAGGGATTTAACTCTATTCCCCTCCGACTGACTATGAACCCGATTTATTTTCTCACCGATACTCTGAATGTGCACTTGGCTGGATTCACCTTCAAATTGTATTCCGGAGCCTCTCAAAGAACTTTCATAGGTAAGTAACATAGTTCAATTTTTCTCAGGATTTTATGATGATGTCACTCCCGTAAACCTCAATTTCATTGTGAATTATATCATGGAAGATGGTGGTCATGGTTCTCAATAACGACCCGTCTGGTCATTACACACCTTTCCCCTCTTTTCCCAAATGCTCCTTGAATCATATTCGCGCCAATGGTCCTTATGCATGGGAATTTTGCGTGAGAATGCCTTTGATAGAATTTAGAAAGAACTTCTCCTACTTAGAAAATGTGGAGTAGCGATCCGCTTCAGCGACGACGGACCGCTTAAGCGAGCCCGTAACGACGATTAATCTTCCGCGTAGGCGGGAGTCCTAGGAAAGTTAATGAATCCTTGTCTGTGGACTGCTGTTTGCAGAAGTGGTATCGCGCCGGCGAACAATTTTCGCATAAGTGGGAATCGCTAAATCTAACCTAGCTTTTAAATCCCTCATTTCGGGATTGGACCCCATTTTCTCCCAATCTCATTATTCCAAAAGCTGGTTTGAGAGCTAATTTCAAGGAGGTCATGAATTCTTGGAGAGGTAAATCTAGTCTATCTCATATCTCCCCTTCTTTTCCTTCATCTTTCCTTTGTTTTAAAGATAATTTGAGATTCTTAGGATTTGTGGGTAACTCTTGTGATTTATGAAACTGTAGGTGCGAAAAAAGGTGTCATTAACTAATATCAAGGTTGTTAAGGATCATAAGTTTTGGTTTGCTTGGGGAAAACACTTTCTAATTCTAATCTCTAATCTTTTATTGATTTTCTCAACTGGGTTAAGTGTAGAGTCTTCTTTAAAGTGGGAGTTTTGGTATTCAAAGAAATTGATAGCCTATATGTGGTTAGATAACTATGAAAATTTTGGTTTTACCCAAAGAAGGGCCTATCACCTTTTTTCTA